>NC_086068.1:54229642-54530314 GCF_947568885.1 Cydia strobilella
CAATAAAGCGTAACCCTAAACTAGGTATCTACTTATGGCGCCGATTCATTCTGTATTTATTGAAAAAAAAATGGTAGCAGCCGGATTTATACGACACTTCGCCACTGGTAAAACCATTAAAATTAAGTCAACACCAGTAATCCAGCACTTAGCAGGTACTTTAGCCAATGAGCTTTGTTTACTCAGTTTCAGAGCACTTAGGCTACAGATGGATACTCGTATTATTTAATAAAGGTTTCTTAATGAGTTCCACGGTCCTCGAACGTTAATGGAAGCTTGAAATGGAATTCATTTGTTTGAAACCTAAACAAATGTTAATAATTGAAGTACATTTATGGCTGTTTCGATGTTTAGGTTTGCTTGACATGTTGAGATGGATATGCAATTAAACTGTAGGTACTTAGTTAAAATTCTTAGAACGAATCTTAAATCAACTTTATGATCGACTGCTGGTTATATTGTTATATCCAACAGAACGGAAACAGTAGTTACGAGACTTACTTATTTATTATTCATATTTTTACCTTAGTCCTCATTATGTTAATGGAAGCTTGAAATGGAACTCATTTGTTTGAAACCTAAACAAATGTTAATAATTGAAGTACATTTATGGCTGTTTCGATGTTTAGGTTTGCTTGACATGTTGAGATGGATATGCAATTAAACTGTAGGTACTTAGTTAAAATTCTTAGAACGAATCTGAAATCAACTGTATGATCGACTGATGGTTATATGAGTTATATCCCACAGGACGGAAACAGTAGGTACGAGACTTACTTATTTATTATTCATATTTTTACACTGATTATGTTAATTAGTATTTTAATTACTTCCAAATTATCCTTATTAGGTCTTGGGGCTAATTGTAATCGTTACGAGATACACTATATATGTAAATAATTTTAATGGCATTTCAAACATGTTTTGTGACGGTTTTTTCTATCAAAGAATATTAATTTAAAATTAGGTTATCCATGAAATTGGGCCAAGCCTAGAAGTGTAATAAACAGTAGTAGTACGTTTATCCATTTAGCGTATTTAAGGTTAACAATTTGTTGTGTGAAAAACGTTTTGTACAATTTTACATGGATGCTACTATAACTATCACAAAAAGAGCTTAGGACGATTAGGTGTACCTAAGTCTAGATAGCACACATTTACCTACCAATGTCTAAAGCGAGGTTTAGACTAGCAAGAAATTGCATGCAATTTACGTTACATTGCTGACTACTAAGGTATACTGCATTCAAAATGTTTATCAGATACCGCAATGTAATGAGAATTGCATGCAAGTTTTTTTTATATACCACGTCGGTGGCAATCAAGCATACGGCCCGCCTGATGGTAAGCAGTTACCGTAGCCTATGGACGCCTGCAACACCGGAGATATTACACGCGCGTTGCCGACCCTTTAAAAATCTGTACACTCCTTTTTTGAAGAACCCCATACTGTAGCCCCTCGGGAAAACCTCGGCAGGGAGCTGATTCCACAGCCGAAGCGTACGCGGGAGGAGAAGTTTTTGCTAGTTTAAACCTCGCTTTACACGATGAAGTGTGTACAAGTGATTACATTAATTTCATGTATTGACGTGAAGCATTAATATTTCACAAAGGCTTAGGTACTCGTGCGCTTTGATCGAGCCTCTTCGGTATAAAATCTTATTATGTAAAAGGGTCATACACGGCAATAAGATCCCCGTCTCTTCTATGAATATCTAAAAGCCTTGATATAGAACCCTTACCTGCCGTGTACCTGCTGATAAAATCATTACTTTTGCACACAAGCTTTTAATTTTTTTCCTCAGAAGTGACAGTGGTGGTATTTGTTTTAAAATCTGTGTTTTTATCTTCCCTAGATAAAAATACTAGCAACCATGCCAGATTGGATATGGCTGCTGGCAGCGGCGCTGTTCGGGGCGGTGTCGGCGCTGGCCGTCCCCGTCGCCATCCTAGTGTACTTCCTGAGACCGTTCGACAAGACTCCTCCGGCCGATGACCTCTCCAGGCGGCCGGTTACTTTACCAGCAGTAAGTTTTCTTTAATTTCTTTACCTGGCTTAAAAGAGCAGGAAAAGTGTAAAAAAAGTATAGGAATTTCTCCCAAATCACTTCACTTCCCGAACTTCTCAAAGCAATTTTTATAGTTCCGTCATGTTCTTTTGCTTTTTCATATCGTATGAAGGTACGGTAGGCCGGTTTTTATATTTTTCACAAAATACTATTTTGCATAATATTAACCTAACCTATTTTGGCTAACACTGGTTTTTAGATTGAAGTCAGGTGAAAAGAAATCACAGTAAAGGCACTTGCAGCTAACTCTTTGTAAAAGCTTCATTAAGGCGGTTCCCTGAGCCAGAAGGCGAAAAATCTCCTTATATGATCATGTTTTTCTAAGAGGCGTTGATATTCGTAGACGTGGAAAAAATATATGTAATTCTTGCCTATATTATCTTTAACAACATAGCTTCCGATACACGAATTATGACACTTCGCTCGATACAATTAATTCCCAAAGTAACCTCTAACTCGGACTTTTAATCCTACTTTACTCGGTTAGTTATTATGTGATACTTTAAACAAAAAAAGAAGAAAAAACAATCTTAACATAAATAGTAATTTCATAGCTTTAGAATTTCGATGTTGTAAGGTAACGTTTTTAAAATAAATAAAAACCGACAAAATTCGAACAAAATTGACACTTGGCGCGTATGTTCTTTCCCGTTCTTTCTTGCGAAATGTGACAAAGACAGCGGAAAACCGTTGGAACGGCCTTAAGTACTCGGAGTCTGAAAGATAGGAGCCGATTTTTTAATTTCGAGCGCTCAATTTCGTCACTCGAAAATCTGTGGAAAATGGCGAAATGCTATTTATGAAATACGAGGCATAGAAATTGGAATCCTAGTGGTATTGACCACTCGTTTTAAATTGCTAGAATTTAAGATAAGGCCAGGATTACACTTGTAAGTTTTACTTACGTAAGTAGGGACAAAGCTATTTGCTAGAATGAGATAACGATATTCATATCTCATTCTGTAGTATAGCTGTGTCCCTACTTACGTAAGTAAAACTTACAAGTGTAATCCTGGCCTAAGTACAATTTTACACGTCAATTCAATCATACATCATCATTTAAATGCCTAGTACTTAGTGGAGATAGTATTGAACGAAATACACGAAATCGAGCGGTCGAAATTCAAAAACCATGGGGTCCATAGGAAGCATTCACCCATTGTTTTTGTGTGCACCCATACAGAATATTTCAGCATATGTAATGAACCTGATTGTGCTTCCCTCGCGGGCGCCGCTGTTGTATTGTTTTGGTCGTGGATTCTGTGTCATTCCGAGTGAACATCAAATTATCGTGCACTCATTCGTTTGCGTAGTATGTAAATGTCAAAAGCGAGCCATAGGTACCAGAGGCAAAAATCGGGAAATTATTCTAAATACTTGGTACCTAATATCAGTAGTACCTACTGCACACAATGCAGAATGCCTAATGTCAGTAGTACTGACATTAGCATTAGGTCCCTATGTATTTAGGTCAGTACCTATCATTCGGTTTGAAAATGTGCACACTGAGTATGGATCCCATAATCAGAACTAGATTTTGACAAAAATGGGACCAATCTGTAAGTATAGTACTTACAAACAAAAAAAATGATTAAGTCGGAGTTTCGAGGTAACAAACATTAAAAATAATTAAAAAAAAAACATCCAAATTGATTAGAATGAAACAGGTAGATGGAGATGATGGCTGATAGATTTAGACAATGAAATGAATGGCATTGATTAAAACTTTTACGTTTTAAATGTTATTGGAAAAAAAATGTAATTAGCCAGAGCACACTGGCTGAATGTACGTAGACGTGCACATGCGCGTGCGTTAGTGTTGGAGCCATGCACACACACGTCACGCAAGCGGTGTGCCGTCTCTCATGAAGATCTGTAGGTATACGCGGGTATAGGCGTACACGCAGCCGGTGTGCACAGGCCTTTAACATTGCCTGTAAAGCTTGTTTACATTTTTGATTCATGATATGAATTTGCATCATAACGATATAAATATTTTAACAAATTTCTAATCTCAATACGAGTACCACTCCTATTAGGAGCTGTGTTTACTGACTACTAAAAAATCGACCCGTATGCTACGCCGTAGCCGTAGCGCGTAGCATTCTCGAGTGTGCATCTCAATCGTATCGTAATTATCAAAATGACATACAGGCCAATTTAAACAATAAAATAAATATAGTATGCATAGGTAGGGTAGAAGTGCCCTTAAAAGATTGAAAATGTGTTATTGATTTAATGTAGCTATGTTACTACCTATATTTGTAGCACATCTCTTACGCATTCGATGTATCATAAAAATAGACAATAGACATAAGAGGCCGTAGTCGATTTTGGAGCAAAAAATGTAAAATTGATAGATTTAGTCGTTGAAATTATACACGTTTTGTTACGTAATATCTAAATAACAAGTATTGATTTATATTAGCACGTCTTCTCATCTTGCCTTTTAATAATGAGGTCGCGAGCGTGCGTCACCGGTAATGCATGAAGAGAAGGGGCAGTTTTTAAAAATTCATCAAAAAATCATGGTAGTAAATTATACAAATTGATGTATAAGAATAGTTTCAGCGAATATTGTAGATTGTTTAAGTATCAAAATTACGTTGAAATTAAGTCGATTTTCAGAGAAATTGTCACTTGTTTTGAAGTAATTTCTGGAGAAAATTGATTTCGTCTAACTTTCATTTACACTACTTCAAAGTCATAATAATAAAAATGTAGTCTGATAAACGTTAAGTACAGGATATGTGTAATACAAAATTACCATGTTTAGCAGTCCAAACTTTACGAAATTTACAAATAAGAGCGACAAAATCAGTGCTTTACGCGCGTTTACCTAAACGTCCATCAGAAAAGCAAACATTACTAATTTAGTGAGTCTGTTTTCAAAAAATTGATCTGATAAAAGGTGAGATAAGAAGACGTGCTAATAGAAACCAGTACTTGTTATTTCAATTAGGTAACAAAAGGTGTAAAATTTCACGGACTAAATCTATTAATTTTACATTTTTGCGACTAAAATCGACACCGGCCTCATAAGGGCGAATAATATTGAATTGATATTATTCTATGAGTATGAGTTCGATTAAAAGCCACACGTATTTGTGAATCCGATACCAAAATCGCAACTTATCAAACATGTCTTATATTAGTTAGATCTTTTTAGGCGTATTGTTTAAGTTCGCAGTTCGCACCTGTATCTTTTGTAAGTAATATAATTATATATATTATTTGGCGAGGTCACAACCACCCGCGGGACTTACGTAACATACAAATATTACCCCGAACCCGAGCCTTGAGTTAATAAATTTCATTATTTTGGGTTGCTTTCATACTAACAGTTTTATGTTTTCCACTGAAATATTAAAATGGGTCTCCTGAGATCCATTTTATCTAATTTTATTCATTGGCGCTTTCCTTAATGGTCTTTTAGTTTTGGATCTCGGAAAATCTGGCAATTAAAACTTAAAATTTAGCGATATTGAGCTATCTTTTTTCCGTGACTTTGTCCATACTTTTACTTAGCACGTATTATTCATTTGCCTTTTAATTGTGGCGTCGATGGTACGGTAAGGCTAAGTATCAACCGCTTCCCTTACCGCTTGTGCGTGAGCCAGCTCAACCGCCTCCTTGTATAGAATACTCTTCTCAGCGACTTATATACACTAGCCACTGCTTTGAAATTTTATAATTTTCTGACACAAAACTAGACTTCATGACAGCATTCTAATGAAAATTATTGTCCCCAATGTTGTAAATGAAAGGCCGGTTGACAGCTGATTAATTATCGTTTATTATTTCCGAATACAACATTCATGTTATATTATACCTATGTATTTCATATTATTTTATCTTTATTTATTTTTCTTCTTAAGTTAGGTTGTTATAGGTTGTTATAATTAATATAAAAGTAAAATACAAAAAATATTATTACATATATTGATTTAAATTTATTTATTTCAGGATAAATATTGCACTATAAATTTGAATCAATGTCAAAATTATGCTTATCTTCTTATCATGATCGTCAAACATTACGTACAAAAAATATAAAATAAATTAAAATAATTTTCTCTCCCAATAAGGATATTCTATACATATATTTTATATTTATATTTTCTTTCTTTATTTCTTTCTTTTCAATTATTTTACTTTTTCAACTTTTTATGTGCAAATAAATGATTATGATTGTTTTCTACGGAATAGGGTTTAATATCGATTGCAGGTGAAGATTTGAAGCAAACGCATCTGGTCTCTTTACATTATTTATTGTGACTAAATGAGAAGCTATACATCTAGGTAGGTAGGTATACGGAGTACGTACGGGGACGGAAATCGACAAAACAATGATTATTATTATTTAATCGAATGGCATGCATAAAGAAAGACAATCAGAGTATAGCTTTGAGTTCGCTAAGCCAGGTAACTAACCCAGACGTGAATGAGTCAAAATCTTCAGCTAATCCAGAATACGAGTGAAGTGACAGCGTTGGAATATATGATCTTCTGAGACTTGATAGGTGAGTCTTATATGTTTAGGGATCTATCCAGAGTGACTCCCAGATATTTCGGTCAGGGATTGTACTTTAGGACTTCGCCATTCAAGTAGACGGCTGGTTGGTAGTCGGCTAGCTGATCGTTAAGATGGAAGCAAGACACCTCAGTGTTGCTCGTACTTGGTACAAGTCTCCACACGCTGAAATAAGCGGCCATGTCCGAGAGAAATCCGATGTTAGAATTTTGCCTCCAGATTTAAAGTCTTTAGTCTGAGTTATTTAAACCTAGAAGAAACTGTACTGTCGGATATGTACGAGTTAAAAAGTATTGATGCCAAGACAGAGCCCTGAGGGAGTCCATTGTTGAGCTTACGTTTCTGTCTCTTCTTGTTACCCAAGAAAACTTAAATAGTAGATTGTTAACCAAGGGATGAAAGGCACTCATAGCTGCCGAGGTATTTTGGCACTCGAACGTAGTGAGAGCGCCAATAGTCCGAGGCAGGAATGATACCTTTCACCCGAGTTAAACACTCTACTTTTCATTTCGAATACGAGGAAAGTAAAATTCACGTGTTTTTTTTTAAACATGACTAAGTATACATTTTTATAGTATTTCTTGAGGGTACTTTCAATTAACAATTCAGGCAAAAGTATCGTTATTTATGGAATGAAGAGTCAAATATCAGAATGGAAATTGCATAACAAATCCATTTAAACTTAAATTTCAATCGCTTATCGTAATAAAATTAAAAAAATCGTACTTCGAACGTAAAATGCTCTAGTGCAGACACGTATCATATTCTGCACACATATTAGAACAACAATGACCCTCTTTCAGAGCATGAGAAATGAAAAAACTCTTTATGATTATGATTACGATAGGTGGCCATTATTGAAGCCTATTTGCATTCTCTACATTAACGTAAGCAGAAAACTCGATGCAATGTATGACACGAACGTATGTATGACACTAACTGCGCCACAGGCTAACACTTTTTAAAGTATTTATTTTTAATAGGTACTGCTTAGTTTCATATTTCGTTATGCATGTTCAATTTTTGTTTCTGTCGTGTATTTTTTAAGAATGTTTTGAAATGAGTTGAATATTTTAACGTTAGAGGAGGAAGTTTAGACTTTTGTGAAATGGGCCACAAGTGGGAACTCCAAGGAGTAAGATACATTTCCATAATATTTTTGGTAATACATATCTCAAAAACGGCTTTAGCGATTTCGATGAAATTTACAATACCGGGGCATATAAAAATAACAATTAAAACAAACTAGAGAACCACCAGGCTGTATCTCATGAACCGTGATAGCTAGACAGTTGAAATTTTCACAGATGATGTATTTCTGTTGCCGCTATAACAACAAATACTAAAAAGTACGGAACAGTTTTTATAATAATTAGTTTGCCCGAGTTTTCGCGGTAGCCCGGTAGGTATTAAATTGCAAATTTATGATTCAATTTTATTTTCAAACCAGAGGATAACGAGGGCGTAAAATCGGACCATCTAGGTTTTATTGTTGATAAGGTTCGCTTTTGAGTGTTTTAAAATAAATAAGAAGGAGCATGTCAGGCTAACCGTGACCAAACAGCGTGCAAATTCGAGAGAATTGCGATAAATTATATGTCCCAAAATGTAAAACAAACGACATATTTTGATCGAATGCGAAATAATAAAAGTAAGTACTTTTCTTATTTGGCCTGACGTTTTGAACGTGACATCACGGTCGTGGCTACAGGCAGGCTCAAATCGATATGCCTAAATGTCTCAAGTCTTGCCTCCTAAATAAATTTTTAGGGTTCCGTACCCAAAGGGTGAAAACGGGACCCTTTTACTAAGACTCCGCTGTCCGTCTGTCCGTCTGTCTGTCCTTCTGTCCGTCTGTCATCAGGCTGTATCTCATGAACCGTGATAGCTAGACAGTTGAATATTTCACAGATGATGTATTTCTGTTGCCGCTATAACAACAAATACTAAAAACAGTATAATATAAATATTTAAATGGGGCTCCCATACAACAAACGTGATTTTTTTGCCGTTTTTTTCCGTGATGGTACGGAACCCTTCGTGCGCGAGTCCGACTCGCACTTGGCCGGTTTCTTATTTCTGCTTCCATACATCTTATAAAAAATTCGGTAAATAGGTTTATGTAAGAAACGAACCTAACTGACTAAAACCGACTTTCCATTTTAAGTCGTGTCCAGTCTACAAGTTCCAAATACAACAATCGCGACTATGTAAATATTTGTCATATCATAGGTTATCATGAGGTTTTATACCTTCTGTTTTTGACGGATTTTGTTTCTCACGTACGAAGTTGTCATGTTTTTGTATGTGTTTTTGTATTTTACTTTTATATCCATATTATAAAGATCTAGCCTAAGATCAAAGATAAATAAAGGAATAATAATATTCTAATATTTGTCTATTTGTGTAAAAAAACGTCGGCGAATTCAATTGTCTACCTACCTACATTTCGAATATATTTTGCTAGCTAGACTCTTGACTAATCCGCTGGTGGTCTAGAATAAGCTTACTGTTAGGTAATTTTATGGAATACTTAATTACAAAATGAATTAAGGTTTAATCTGAAAGCGCTGTATCACGTCCGGGGAAAAATAATTAAAAGTCAGCGACAGAAGCTCAACATGCACCTTTTAATATAAAATTGCATCGGCACACGCTTTTCTTAATGGAAAATCGTTAAAATTTAATAAGCGAAGTACTAAAGCAATTTACTTAATCCAGTATTTGTATCATCTGCTCTGCTCTCGTTCTGCTCTAAAAAATTAACGATAATATCATTATAGGAATGCAAATGAGGCCTTTTGACACTTTAATGAAATGTAAGGGGTACACCGAGCGGATGCTGCGCTTGGCATTGGACGCACGCAGAGGCAGCACCCGCCAGGGTGCAAGGATTATTGAGAGTTGATGGAATCTAAAATGAAGTAGGTTATTGGGTGAAAGCGATGGACTAAGTACTCAGCTATGGGATAAAAAACCGGACGCCTGCCTAATATATAAAACGGTATGCAATTTTATTTCTGGCAGACGGTGACTCGCCCTCACAAGATGGGCCCCCACAAAAAGCGACATTTAGGATGGCTCAAGGGCAACACCGGATGTGAGCGGCTCAGGGGTGTCAAGAGGTGTGCGCCGCTTTCTACCCAGTGGCTGTTAACAGCCAATGTGCCAACTCGCGTTTTATGCATATTTCACTTCCACCCCTGCAGCTTATAGCTCTAACCTCTCCACTCTGGCCGGCCGGCTAAGGCAAGCCAGAGGCAGAGAATCCTGTCCCACCCACCGTCCTTGCGGGTACAGGAGCACTCGGGTACGTGGGGTCGCTACTCCCCTGCGTTGTTGTTATGTTACTTATTATTAATGTTTGTTTGAATATAGTAATTAAGGTTATCTTCAGCCAAGTCTTAGTTTCATACAGATAAAGAAAAAAATCCGTGATCATAAACGAACATCGTAATTATATGTATACGAACGGCATTCAATGAACCCCGTCCTCTGCAAATGTTTATTTTCGGTCGACGCCAACAATCGTGGGCGGCCCTTTAATTACAAACCTCGTCGATATTTTTAGCGAAAGCAAATGGATAAACTGCTAATTAATTTCTTCGTCCATAAAACTTCGTTAATCCCTTAACAAGATCATGCGGAACCGGCCTAATATACTTGATATGTCACTGTTTAGGGTTCCGTACCCAAATGGTAAAAACGGGACCCTATTACTAAGACTCCACTGTCCGTCTGTCTGTCTTTCTGTCACCAGGCTGTATGTCATGAACCGTGATAGGTAGAAAATAGTTGAAATTTTCACAGATGATGTATTTCTGTTGCCGCTATGACAACAAATACTTAAAACAAAATAAAATAAAATAAATAAATATGTTATATAAAAATTTTACCGTTTTTTGCGACTCGCACTTGGCCGTAGGTCTGTAAGGCCTACCTACCTACGGCCTACGGCGTTTGCTTTCTGTTAGACCAGAGCATACTTAAACGTGAGTTGTACTCGTAAATATCTAGGTACGTATTTTCACAAATGCCTACACCTCTGTTAGGGCCACTTGCATCATTCCACTAACCCGAGTTAACCGGTTAAACCTGGAGTTACCATGGTTACCAGTACAATTTGACACTGGGTTAACGGTTTAACCGCTTAACTCGTGGGAGTGGGAGTGGGAGTGGGAGTGGGAGTGAGAGTGGGAGTGGGAGTGGGAGTGGGAGTGGGAGTGGGAGTGAGAGTGAGAGTGAGAGTGGGAGTGGGAGTGAGAGTGAGTGGGAGTGGGAGTGGGAGTGGGAGTGGGGGTGGGAGTGGGAGTGGGAGTGGGAGTGGGAGTTCTGGCCGAAGAGTATCAAGTTCCGGCGGTTCCGCGGTCGGCTCCCTGACACTGCGGGGTTGCGAACTGCATCACAGCCATAATTGTGTTTTTTAGTTTAAAGATATATTTAATAATAATGCATGCTATGATTGCCTGTAAGTGGGGGATCAATAAAAAATGTGCCCTTTTAGTATGTTAATTCTAATAATGTAAAATGTATCTTCTGTTGGTGATCCTAATAAACAAATATTTTATAATAATATGTATGCTAGTTTTAAGGTATTTATCTATGAGCATTAATAGTTGCCTGAAAATAATGAATTTCATTTCATTTCATATACGTATTTTTTTTTTCTATTTGGCAGCAAAGAAAGTTTTTGTTGATTTGGCACCGCCTTCAAAAACTAAGTAATCCGGGGGGGACGGTTATTAATAATTTGCTTATTATTAGGTATTAATTACTTTTTGGCAGAAATTCGCTTTACGACGGGATAGGGACTGGACAAGGATACGGTAAAAAATATTTTGGGCTTTTCAGTGGGTTGGTTATTTGAAGGCGGTCCCTTTTTTAAAAAAGAAATGAAATTAATTTATTTTGGTTGTTTTTTTTGCTTTTAAGAGGTTTTTTAGTGTTCACGGATGCGGCAGTCACAAAGAAAAATATTAGTTTACAATATAAAAGAAACTAAAGTAAAATTATTACTGTTAGTAACAAACAAATTTTAATATTCGCAACACCTACTTGGTCCGGGGAAACGCAAATACGCACACCGCATATTAATAATAAAACTTGATTAAAATAGTATCAAGGTAGATATTAACGATATTTATGAATTAAGGATATTTAAAAGATTATTTGCAACAAACTCTCACAGAAGATTACCATATTTTCCTCTGACAGATTACCGAACGAAATCTGCAAAAAATTAAATTTTGACAACCGGCCAGCACAAAGCGCCAAACGCGAACGAGGTTTTATAGCAAACCGTTACACGTTGATTCGAACAATAATTACGACCAAAGAGGATAGAATAGGAGTGTATATATGTCTTTGTTACGACCTTGGCCCATTCATTTACGGTAACACCCCGCAGGCTGCTTGTGTCCCACGAAACTCGGTCACCGGTGGTTCGAACCTAGATAATGCCTGTTTATGTATTTTATTATTCAACCTTAAATTATGTTTAATTTTGATAGATTTTTTTTATTTATGTGAGCCCCTTGTGTATTCAAATAGATCAACGGAAACTATGGAAATGCGTGTTTTGAGAATTGTTCGAATGTGTTGTCTATGAACTTTAGAGTTCATACTAGTACTGCCCTTGCGAACTTTAAATAGATGCATGGCGAATGACTATGCAGCCCAGGGATATAATGCTAATGCTTGCTCGCATATCATTCGGTACGTTTGGTAGTTCGGTGTCACGCTACCAATGCACCAATGACATACAATATGCAACCTATTTTAATAGGGGGAGCAATTTACAAGCTATGTGTAATCCCTGATTCGTATTCACAATACGTACGTTTACTACGTTTTGCTTTAGAATTCTTAGTGCTCTGTGCACGCCCGCATCTCCACCATATATCTACTTATGTAAAACCGGCGCTGTGTAGGGGTGGAGCAGTTTTATATTAACTTGGAAACAACAGCATTACTAGCCAATGGCTAATGTATTTTCAGCATCTAGTCTTTAACGGCATGTCTCATGAAAAGAAACATCATTAATTACGTTTAATTCACCCAGGAGGTACTCAGCGAACTGACGCGCGGCGCGGGCGGCACGCCGGAAGGCGCACTCAACGCCATGCTGCAGTTCATCTTCCAGCAGAGCACGGCGGACACGCGCTGGCTGCGCCGGCGCATGGCCACCGAGCTCGCCGAGCTACTCGCCAAGACCTCGTCGGGGAAGATCTTCGAGTCGCTCACGGTGAGTGCGGGAGGAGCTCAGGGGACATTTAGACATCTATCAACTTCGTGCTACTTTTTGTGACGGTTTAGCGAAGCACTTCCTTATATTAGGCAAAATTTTATTAGTCTGATATTATTTTATACAGGTACCTTTTATTCCACTAAATAGGCATTAAAAGAAGGCTAATAGTGGGTTATAATATAATCATTGTTTTGAGAGTAAACTACGTCCCCCTAGTGGAGACAAGTCAGGTGGAATACAAATCTCTTGTGTAAACACAAAGTACCTACGCTTACCGAGTGTGGGCGGGTCGTGGTTTGACATGTCGTTACCCTCGTCATTGACTATATTTGTTCAACTCTGTGCTGACTAATCGATTATTATTGAATGTTTTATTCGTAACGAGATGAGGAGACGTTACTAAAGAAGTGGGCAAAAGAAAATAAGAATAAAAAGCTAGCTTGTAGGCATATAGATCTTATTTTTTCGTTCCTTATTGACACTTGGGAAATACTGCACAATTTTTATTTGCCCTAGTACTATTGCGAGTCAATCCAGTTACAGAACAAACTACTTACTCGTAAACTTAGTACCAATTCTATGATTTTCCAATTTCATGTTCGTAAAGGGGCCCACCCATTACCATTCCGCCGGCGGACTGGTAATGAGTGGGTAGGAAGTGTAGCCAGGCAGTACAGCTGCTACCACCAGTTTGGCATTGAGTTGACATAAAGTACATAAACACTATCGTGAACGTAATTATTTTCTATGCATCTCGTTCATACTGGCATATTAGTACGAGCGAGATGTATATAAATTACGTAAACGTTAGCATATATGTCCGTGTTGACACTACCAGTGAGCCAGTGACTCGTGGTACAGGTACAGTGCTTTCAATGAAATGAATTGTATAAGGTGTACTGGGGTAACTTAAGATAATTTCTAATATCACACATACCCCATATTGTATGTTGCTTATGACAATCTTCCATCCCCTAATTTAAAGGATTGGGGGTGATTTATAAAAAAATCCTGAAATACGTATCTGGGGGCATCTTTTATACAATCTGCTTTTTACTGATTCCCCATACATACTTCAACCCCTTTCCCTTCCTAACGCCCTTTTCCACCCCAATGCTCTTTTCCACGCCCTTTTCCGATTTTGGGGTTGAAAACTATTTTATAACCTTCCCCGTAACAAAAACTATCTACATACCAAATTCCACCGCCCTTTTCTCCCCCTTAGGGGCTAAAAATTTCAAGTTTTAGAATTTTTTGTTGTTTGTGTACTAATATGTATATCTTACATACCAAATTTCAACTTCAAGACTTCAGGAAGTAGGTACTTACCCTAAGAGTTTTGATGATCAGCAGTGAGTGAGTGAGTCAGTGACGAAACTAGGGTTTTTTAGATATGAGTATAATCTAAAGTATAAGAGCTATGCAATTGAAATTTTTTATGCATAATAAGTCCACTATTGGCATCATATCCCAAGAATTTTGTTTATCTGGTGGTATAATCAAAACCCAAGTTATGAGGCTTCAAAAAAAACGACGAAGTGCTTCGAAAAAAGGTAGGTAGTGCCCTTGCGCTTCGCTTTGCGCGTCTTGGCGGGGGCATTAGTGCCCCCAGATTAGAAGCGTTTTCTCCTTGGCTTTCGGGTCTGCACGTAGCCAGTCATCTGGCGGACGTACAACTTCCATGTATCATAGGCGGAGTTAAAGCAAGCGCAACACCTTCAACGCTGAAAATACGAATTACTAAGACTGGTTTTGCATTTTGCAGCACGGTTTTTGCTTTGACTATACTCACGGCTTTAAGTTTTGTAACTAATGGTAACAATTTGCCCGTAGCTTCGCTCCTTAGAAGTAGGCACTGAGTTCCCCAGCATCACGGCGTTGCGTGTGCTAAACGGGTCTCTTGAGGAGGATGGCGCACGTCTGCGCTCTCTCGACCTGGCCTGCAACTTGGCCTACGACGGCAACTTCAAGATCGACGTCGATGCTGTCATGCTGCTCGGGAAGATCGCCAACATCTCCATCACAGGTAGTTGGAGGATTTGAGCGAATTCACTTGACGCTGACGTTTTAGCAGTTCCTCTGCCATATGGCACAGACAAGATCGAGCACCTCAGTGGCGAACACCGAGTTACTATGCATGGGATTATAACGACCCGATCCAATCTAGTGCCCACTCATAGCGACACTGCTCACCGCTGCCGCTAGTCACCGCTGCTTGATGTCGTTGCTGGGCCGGTACATTTATTTTTCAGCAATATAGCGCGATCTGCGTTACTAGCCTCAGCGTCAAGCGAATCCATACCGAGCGTTTTTTCCTTACCTTTGGGTAGGCCCACTACATTCTAAATTATAATCGAAATCACCAATTTCCTTACAGTCGAGAGCCTAAGCGGAACCATTCGAGTAATGTTTCGCCGCAACCCGTACACCCACTGGGCGCTGGCGTTCGAGTCCCCACCCAAACTTGAGCTCCGCGTCCGAGGCCGTTTCCAGGGGAGACAGCTCAAGCCCAGACTGGCATCGCTGGTCGCTGCACATATCAGGCGGGCGGTGGCCCAGAGGCATACGTTGCCTAATTATAAGATACGGTATGTTATTTTCTCCTCTTCTACAATGTTTGGTAACTCGTAAACGCTGAACCCTAAACTTGTCAGAAATCTGTCTCTTTGCATTCAAGAATGACACTTAAGTGACACAAAACTTTTGAATCGTCATCGCACGCAGCATTAGGTACCTAAACATCTTGAAAAAGATCACCGTGTTTTTGTTTTTAAAAACTCAGAAGTAATTTTACGCGGTTTCAGCCGTTTTTAATACGTATCAACATCCCGAAACCTTGTGTGGTTTTCTGTTTTTGAATGATACTTCATACGAACTTGAAATTGATTGATTTCACAATATTTTTTGTCCATCAGTTACAAACCATTCTTCCCGAAGTCTGAGCCAGGCGGGGCGGAGGGCGAGGAAGGGCCGACGCCGCACGGCCGGCTGACCGTCCGCCTGGTTGAGGTCACCAGGCTGCAGTGGAGTGGAGGTACGGGCACTGTCCGTGCCGCTTTAGCCGTCGACTCGCACGGTTGGGTAAGTCATCGCTATTTACATGTAAGTTACGAGAAGTTCTTCTCTTTCAAGTAGCAATAGGCACGCCCGATTCATTCAACTTATATAAATTATGCTTTTATTACACTTTTATGTCTCAAAAAATATATTATCGCTTCCTCACGAATCTTTCGATTAAGCTGTAAATTTCGATATTAAACTTCGTTATTTATCACTCCATCTCTTTTACAGGTTTCCCTCCGGCGCGGAGTGCTGACGCTGGACGTGCTTTTACCGGCCATGACGGGCGCACTCGGCCTCGTGTGCTGCCAAGGCGTGGGCGTCGTGCTTGTGGACACCGTAGTGCCCATGTCACCCGCGTACCGCGCCGACCTGCGGCGGGACGACGTTGTGCTAGCTGTCGACAACAAACCGGTCTGCAATGTGGCGCAGGTTAGCAACGCTGTAGTCATGCTGGAAAGATGATCGTCGCGGTCGTGGCCGTGCTTGTGGACCGTGGTGCCCATAACACCCGGGTGCCGCACCAAACTCGGCCTCGACGGCGTTGAGATTAGTGCTAAAATCCACTACTCTAAGCAGATGCTTCCCTAAGATTATCGAGTTAGCTGTTTGAATAAAAGTAGAAATTTTTACATAACAATAAAGCATACCTACCTTACCTCATTTTTGCTGCGTGACCTTTGTGACCAAAACCGAAGTCATTCTCATGTGCCTAGTAGATTAATTAGACAGAATATCTAATCTAGGTAACAAAACGTTGCCATTTGTTCGAGGTAGGCGTTGGAATACATGAACATCTCTGTATTCCAGTATTCAAGGGTATCTTGAACTAAATACTTAAGTAGGTACTAAATTAGCACTTACCTACAGGTATTGTAACGTAGACCTTACTTTAATAAGTAACTACTTTTTTTATCAATAACCGCAGTGTACATAGTATCCGTTTGTTCGTTTGTCTTGGAAGTATTTTTTTGTGAACAACATGCTTTATTTGGTTTATGAAAGCATAGTTCAAACTTTGAAGTGCTTTAGGTACGTGAGCTCTAAGTAATAGGTATGGTAACCACTTTCATACACAAACTGGAAAAGCACGTAATGTTTTACTTAGCAACCCATCATTATGACAAGTGCTTTGTTTATTTTGCTTAGGTGGGCAAGCTCCTACGCCTGATCGAGCGGCGAGCGGTGACGATCCGGCTCCGGCGCGGCGGCACCACGCCAGCGGTGCGGCGCGAGGACTCGGCGGACGGGCGCCGCGCGCGCACCAATTTCAGCTTCCGGCGCGTCTCCGAGGTCATGGAGGGCGTGCGCCTGCAGGGCATGCGCGCGGCCGCGTCCAAGACCAGCTTGCACACGGTACTAACAACACAAAAGAAACAGCACAGCGCGCAGGTTATTGGAGTAATCCACGAACTCTTCTCTGAACCGTCGTAACCAAACAATAAGGAAAAGTAACTCGTAGGTATATAGTTAGGTACCTACACCTACCCAGTGTATGAGACAAAGAACAAAGGTGTCCCCATTTTTTCATACAAATTTTGGGTGTCAGTTTTGTAACGGTCCATACAAAATGTATGTGAAAATTCGTTACAAAAACTGACATGACATGTTTTTGGGGACACATTTTTTTCTTTTTAAATCTATAGTCCTCGTGATTCAGACTAGAAATAACCCAAAAGTTGATGGATTTTCGAAAAAAAGTAATTGGTACACTTTACAGTGAAAATGCCCACTTACTACTGTTGGATTAGTCCATAACAACTGTTAAAACACTAGCTTACAAGCGTGTTGGTGTCCCATTCTCAAAAATATAAGATTTCATCTTTACATATTTTTGCTAGGTACTTAATAATAATAATAAATTGGAAGTCGGTCAGGGTCTCCGTCTCCGGCGTGTCTTCGTCGGTCGGAGTGGACCCCAAGGGGACCCGCAGGACTCTCAGCTCTGGCTTGCCTTCATTGGCTGTCCAGAGAGGAGTCGCTAGAGCTATATGCTCCAGGGGTGGAAGTGAAAAATGCATAAGACGCGAGTTGGCACAGTGGCTGGTAACAGCCACTGGGTAGAAAGCGGCGCACACCTCTCGACACCCCTGAGCCGCTCACACCGGTGTTGCTCCTGGTCGTCTTCACGACGGCAGTTTCAGGGGCCCATCTAGTCAGCGGCAAGTCACCACCTGCCTTGATAACGTGTGTTAGCATTGTTATGGCAGGTGTCCGGACTTCTTTTCAATAGCCCAGTCTCATTGTCCACCCAAACTTCAATCCATAGACCGGTATACTGTTCACTTTTTCTACAATAGTCCCAATGCCTGTTGCAACCGGTTCATGGGTGTCTATTGTTGCACCTGTGAACGGGTTCCAGCAGGCGTTCTACATGACATTAAAGCTCTCCAAGGGGCCTCTACGTGTTGGATCTATATCCCCACGCAAGCCTATCAAAAGACCGGGATTTATAGGCCCGAGAAATCCGAGGAGATACAAATAATAATAAATCAAATTTAATAAAAAAATAATATAGTATTTTTGTTATCAGGAAGATACAACAAAAGCTCCAGAAGCAGCTGAGACCGAGGCCAAAAAGGAGCCCGTGCGTCAACTGTCAAAGTCCGACACCCCCTCGCCTTCCAACTTCGGCCTGCGCAAGCGACGGTGCTCCGTGGAGAACAAGTCTTCCGACAGCTCGGCCGGCTCCACTCCGCCCGCCTCCGGCGCCAGCACCCCACTCAAGCAGTCCACTAAGCTCAAACACGACATACCCATCATACGAACCGACTCCTCCGAATGCAGGCCGGAGAAAACCGAGGGCGAAGAAGAAGACCAGATCTTCGAAACTGGAGGCCCCCGCCTCACAGAACACGTTGAGATATGCCAAATGTTCTGGACTAAGAGCGTGCCTCTCAAACCTATCATACCGTTCGACGAAGAGACGGAGTTCAAGTTAAACGAAAACCATAAGTATCTCAATATAAACGTTTGGGCGACCATGGCGGGCGAAAAGGACGAGGTTCTACTGGGTTATTTGAACATTCCCTTAGCGGCGCTATTATTAGAGTGTCAGGACTCTACTGTTCCGCATCATATGAAGCGGTACCAGTTTCTTCCGCCCGACGTCGATATAAAGTTTAGGTAAGAATACGCTAATATTATACAAAACTATTTAAAAAATCCCACTGGTGGTACAAACGCAGAAGAAAAATATCTACCTACTTGATAAACACGACGTTTGTCTTTTTAACTATAAAGCCTGGAAGATCTCCAATTACGGATCGAAAATGTAGAGCGATTGTTTGAATTATTAATTCAATACGTGAATAACGCGTTTAATTCTTCTAAAGATGTTTGCCTTGTTTGCAGACATCCTTAAATTAAACCCCGTTCAGGGTAGCGCAAATAGCGCGATTACTCGCGTAGATTCCATAAATAACATAATCTCGTTCAGACTAACGCTAACTGGCTAAGCAACATATACGACATAAGCATACGACAAGACCATAAGCATTATTTAAATCAGGCTTTGTATACCTAATACTTAATTAACACAATTTTATTCACCAGCAAATGCCACAAGCTGTCATCTCACGCCGGCTTCGAGCCCTGCTTGTGCTTCGGCGACGCGCTGGTCTGGTGGGAGTGGGAAGGCGCGGGAAGCGCGCGCCACGCACCGCGCGCACCGCCTCGCGACGTGCCACGACCACCCAAGCCTGTACGTGCGGCGCACGACTTTGTGCGCACGCACTTCCATCGCTCGACGCAGTGCGATTTCTGCAATAAAAAAGTGAGACAAACGTTATAACAACCGTCAGAAAAAAAATCACGCCTGCTCGGAAATGTCTAAATCTTGAGTAGAAAAGAAAGATGGGCTTAGTTGTACTCCTAAACTAAACCACAATTGTACTAGGTTGTACAATACTTTTACTTTCCACTCACTGATTGATTGACATTCAACTAATCTCAGCGCATCAAGTTCATTAGGTTATTTACGAGTATGGTAGTGCTGTTTATCTTAAGGGGCCCACTGACTAAGAGTCCGCCGGACGATATCGGCCTGCCTGTTGTTCGGAACTGTCAAATTTTTGTTCTAACTGACAGGCCGATATCGTCCGGCGGACTGATAGTCAATGGGCCCCTTTATAACAATAAAAATAACTTATAAACATAACAAAGTAGATTTATAGATCCAGAAAGTCATCGTGTAAGGCGCTTTTAAGAGTTAATAAAAAACGTCTTTACCTAGCTATTTTTTTATTAAAAAAAATACTAATAGGCGATGTAACGATAAATTGAATTTTTTGTTATAATTTGTTGAGTCGATACTATGATGAGATTAGTTGATGAGTAAAAATTGTGTTAATAACAGAAAATAAGTGACTGCAAGATTAGTTGTTTTGAATTTTGATATTAATCAAGTAAATAATATGAATTTGTTGTTTCCCGTAAAATGATTATAAAATATATAATTAAGTAATTAATTTTCTTACGGTAGTCGTGAAAAGCACTTTGTTATGACTCGCCGATTATGTCGGCTTTGTTATGAGTTATGAGGAAGGGCACTCAAAACTTGTACGAGTATTACGTATAAAGCTCCTTAATTGGCATAATCCTACCCCGTAACATCTTACAAAAAGCTTACCTTGGCCTTGCTAGTGCTCAAACAAGCTTTGAGTATTGAATTTTCACGGTCTGAAATTTTCGTAATAAAAACAAAAATTGTCAGCAAAAAAATGGTACAACCTGATGATGAACTTTTACCCTTTGCAGATATGGCTCAAAGACGCAATGCAATGCCGCAACTGTGGTTTGTGCTGCCACAAGAAGTGTGTCACCAAGTGCCAGGAGTCTTCGCCGTGCGTTCCGAAGCAAGGGCATGGTAAGTTCACACGCATGGGCATCTAGAATGACAATTAGGTATGCTTAAAGATTACTGAAGTGTGCTAAAGGAAAGGGAGTACGAAAGAGGCTGACTACAAATAAAAAAACGTGATCACTTTCATACGTCATAGCGGCCGCTTGAATGTACCAAAGCGAAAGGTTAGCGGACTAGAAAATACGAAAAGCTGTATTCAGGAGATAAGGTTACATACCTTGGAATATTATATTACAAACGCACAGAATAAGTAATAGTATTACACAGAAAGGCCACAAACCGCCCCGCCCCGATTCGAATTACCTCGCCCCGTGACAGCAGATTGACGACCTTTTGCCGACCTTTTGACGCATGCCGCGTGTACAGACGTGCCGTTCACACATAGAAACGCAAGTGATTTTTGATGTATAGCGTGTCCGCCCTGTGACAAAAGCATATAATTTACGCAATCACATAATATTTCTGAATAGGGGGTATTATTGCAATTCTGCCACCAGAGTGCAGCACTAGACTCTTTAGTAACCATAGAGTAACTTATACATGCCTTTAAGTTTTTTGACAAGTTTTCAGAGATAGTAAAATATGACATTGATGCATCAAGGCGGTTTGTTTAGGTACAGTACAGAGGACCTATCGGGAACCGCGAATCTGAAATTTCGCTATCTGCCTCTTTATCGCTCGAATAGACAGACAGCGGAGTCTTAGTAATTAAGTCCCGTTTTTACCCTTTGGGTACGGAACCCTAATAAAAACAATAAAATAAATATTTATGTGGAGGCTCCCATACAAAAAAAACCTGATTTTTTGCCGTTTTTGCGTAATGGTACGAAACGCGCGAGTCCGATTCGCACTTCGCCGGTTTTTATTTAATTTTAACTTCTAAACATAGTAGCGGCTCACAAAACACACGTACTCGTATGTTCCAAATGTCATTAAGATATAGCTCATAATTTTCAAGTAAAATGACTGTGACTTTCGTATAGACGGACATTACGAAAGTAGTGTTCCGTTTTTGCTATTTTGGCTACGGATCCCTTAAAATTTAGGTTTTGCACCTGGCAGGTTTGATTTGTGTCATAGGTTAAAATCGAATGACAACGAGAACAGAAGTATCTTGTTGTCTTACTGCGCGAGTATTCAGCGCTACAATGTCCTTTAAAATACATATGTATATCCGCGGATCCACGTTCGTAGGTATTTAACTCTGACCGGATGCACGTAAGTGTACGAGAGGTTAAGTCAGTGAAGTGAACCACAATTATTTTTGATACTGGAGTATTCGTCCAAACAAAACAGGAAACATAACTAATCTCAAGAACAAGATGAGTCGCTCAAATTTACCATCGGTCACTGCCAACGCCTCTTCTGACGAATTTACCAAATTCATGTGATGACACAATTTCTTTGTTATTCACTTGGCAAAAATATATGTTCTACAAGCGAGGCGAGAAAACTGCATTTCGAACAATAATTTTCCAAAACTGACCGAAACACTTTTAGTTTACTTTAAAGTCGACCTTAATCTAAAGTTATTAAAACTACTTTTTCCATGATGCTTCTCGGTATAACGTGAGTATGCGAAGGTTATGCGTAGATTTCCTGACGTTAACGCATGTAACCTCTGTGTGAGGTCATGAATAAGCTCGGTTCCCGATAGGTTTAACCACGTTACAAAGTTACCTATTTCAAACAGACTTGTGTAGTCTATTTTGGTACCTACTGTATTATCCCAGATCTTTACAATAAACAGAAACAACAAAAACTCTTACGATCTCTCAAATACACACTGTACAAGAACTGTGTTGGACTAAAATTGGTTCTAATTTCTTTTTAGGGTTCCGTACCCAAAGGGTAAAAACGGGACCCTATTACTAAGACTCCGCTGTCCGTCTGTCCGTCTGTCACCAGGCTGTATCTCATCATGAACCGTGATAGCTAGACAGTTTAAATTTTCACAGATGACGTATTTCTGTTGCCGCTATAACAACAAATACTAAAAACAGAATAATATAAATATTGAAATGGGGCTCCCATACAACAAACGTGATTTTTTTGCTGTTTTTTTTCTGTAATGGTACGGAACCCTTCGTGCGCGAGTCCGACTCGCACTTGGCCGGTTTATCAATGTTAAATTCAATATTAGTTGGGATTAAGTGCGAATCTAAGATCGTGCGGAGTGTTAAAAAATAGTCCGCATTTATCCCTAACAATACATAATTACTTCTTCTTCTTCCTACCCTTATCCCACGTTATGTGGGGTCGGCACAACATGTTTTTCTCTTCCATTCTCCTCTATCTTTCGTCACCTCAGCACTCACTCCTTTCTTTCTCATATCCTCTTTTACACAATCCATCCATCGCTTTTTGGGTCTACCATACGCTCTCCGTCCATCAACATTCATCCCTAACATTCTTTTGCCTATATGGCATTCATCCCTCCTCATCACATGCCCATACCACGCTAACCTACTACTTCTTATCTTCTCCGTTACTGGTGCTACTTTCAAACTTCCCCTAATATACTCATTCTTAATCCGATCCTTCCTCGTCACTCCACACATCCATCTCAACATTCTCATTTCCGCTGCGTGCACTCTTCTTTCATCCGTCACTTTCGTCGCCCAGCATTCTGATCCATACATTACAACAGGTCTCACGATCGTCCTGTAAATTTTCCCCTTAAGTTTAAGAGGCATTCGTGGATCGCAAGTTGTTCCAGAGACCTGTCGCCATTTCATCCATCCCGCATTTATTCTATTTTTCACGTCACGGTCGATGCGTCCGTCGCTCTGGATCAATGACCCAAGGTACCGGAAGTCGGAGCAGACTGGTAGGGATACACCATCTAAGGCAATATGGGAAAAACTGGTTAGACCACCGAAATCGCAGAACATGTGCTCCGTTTTGGTTCTGCTTATTTTCAGTCCCACACTTTCCAGCTTTTCTTGCCATTTTACCAGCCTGCTCTGGACCTCAAGTGCATTATCTCCGACAAGAACAATGTCATCGGCAAACAGCATACACCAGGGTGCCTCCTCCTGTATGTTCGATGTCAGAGCATCCATAACCAGGAGGAACAAATACGGACTTAAAGCCGATCCCTGGTGTAAACCTACCGCCACATTGAACTTGTCGGTTACTCCAGCTTCGGACCTGACGTGAGTACTGGCTCTATCATACATCGCCTGAACAAGCCGCACATACTTCTCTGGCATTCCTTTCTCTCTCATAGACCACCACAGAACCTTACGGGGGACTCTATCGTATGCCTTTTCCAGGTCCACGAACACCATGTGCAAGTTCTTTTGCGCAAGTCTGTATTTTTCGCACAGTTGGCGAAGTGCAAATATGGCGTCCGTAGCTCCCCGTCCCGGCATAAACCCAAATTGGTTCTGTGTTACCTCACTTTCTTCTCTCATTCGTCTTGCTACCACTTTTTCCCATATCTTCATACTATGTGACATGAGCTTTATTCCTCGATAGTTGTTGCAATCCTGTACATCACCCTTATTCTTAAAAACGGGCACCAGTGAACTGTTGCACCATTCCTCAGGGATTGCCTCTTCTTGCAACAACTTATTAAAGAATAAAGTCAGCCACTTCCATCCATCCGCTTTCAGAAACTTCCATACTTCCACAGGTATACCATCTGGCCCAACCGCTTTCCCATTCTTCATACCTTGCACTGCCATTTTTACTTCTTCTATAGTGATCTCTTTCACCATACCAATGTTATTTCTAGCATTTTCTAGCACTCCACTCCAATTATTCTCTTCGTTCATTAGTTTACTGAAGTAGTTCTTCCAGCGTTCTTGTATGCTCTTGTTATCCGTCAAAATCTTTCCTGCTTCGTCTCTCATACATTTCATATGATTTATATCTCTTGCATTCCTCTCTCTCTCTCTTGCTATTCTGTAGAGGTCTTTTTGGCCTTGTGGGCTCTCAAGAAAATCGTACAATTTATCTTGTATCTTGGCCCTTGCTATTGCAACTGCTTTTTTTTAGCCTTCTTCTTACTTGTTAGGTAAGCTGACCTCTTGATTTCTTTCTCTCTATCGTTACCCTCTTCCACACTTTTCCATTCTTTAAAAGCATTCTTCTTTTCTTTCAGAATCATTCGCACATCTTCATTCCACCACCATGTATCCCTATCAATCTTGCCTTTCCCTGTTGTTTCCCCAAGAACATCCCTCGCCACACTTCTTACACATACTGCCATTTCATTCCAGCAATCATTCACTCTCATCTCTGCCATATCACCCATTCCTACCATCTTATCGACTATTCTTTTTCTAAATAATCTAATCTCTAATCTAATACATAATTACATTCTAATAAAAGCTTCCGTGACGTTGCCAAGAGCAGCATTGTGCGTTTTCTTTCAAAATTCAGTGTCTGCCTACTGTAACAATGCCACATGTAGTGCCATTTTATGGGCGACGATGAAATTACGACACTTTCATCAATGTCGTTATCTTCAGCAGAAATATAATTTTATTTTCACCTAAGTACGGTAATTTTCGAGCATAAAATATTTTATGTTTATGCTTATTTATGCGCCAAAATGAACGGCCGTGGGTACACAAATGTGGTGTACGGACACTCACCCCACCCTCTATAAACTTTACCGAAAGATACAGCAGATATTTTAAAGCAATAAGGTTTTCGGTACATGTTTAGTTCCGAGTATGACCTTAAGAATTTCATCGGAATATCTTGTTTGAAATCGGGCGAGCCGCCAAATATAACGATGTAAATGGCAAAACGGACAATGAACTTCGAAATTAAGAATTCTAGATTATTTAAATTTGTATAAGCATTTATTTTATAAAATGTTTTTAACCGACTTCAAGATTTCAAAAGGAGGTTCTCAATTCGGTTGTATGTTTTTTTTATGTTTGTTACTCCATAACTCCGTCATTTCTGGACCGATTTTGAAAATTCTTTTTTTGATTGTAAGTATGTACATACAGATTGGTCAAGTTTTTGTCAAAACGCAGTTCTGATGATGGGATCCATGAGGAATCGAGGGAACTCCTCAAATGTGAAAGGCATACATATAGTGATTTTTGTATTTTCATCAACAAATCCAGGAGTGGAGCTGCTGATGATGATCAGAATGGAACTCTTTAACGACACTTAGTTCACGTTTGGCGATTTATTCTCTTCGTTATGGACCCAGACCCAAACTTGGACCTGGACTTTTTTTCGCACTGCGATCCTCACAGAACCGTACTGCTATCAGAAAAGTGGGTTAGGTTAGGTTAGAACTGTGACCCTTACAGAAACGAGATGCTATCAGAACATTGGGTTAGGTTAGGTTAGAACTGTGACCCTTACAGAAACGAAATGCTACTAGAAAAGTGGGTGGTTTTAGTTAGGCAAAAGATGCTGTATTTTTCATTTCATTGTGGAGTGCACCATCAACAATAAGTAACCTTTCAACGGCATCCCCCATTGAAGTCGGTTTTTTTTTCTTAAAAATTATTTAACTAAGCTTTAAGATTATATACGTTACCCTAATTAATCCATATCGGGTTACTTTTACTGTATACTTACTTAAATGTCAGAATGTAATGTTTAATAAAACAATATTTTTGCGCAGCACACCTTTCAGAAATACAGATTATCTTTTATCAATCTTCTTAGCATATCATATTTTTTTAATCCTTTATGCAACATCAAAGAATGATTTTCACTCGGTAGCAAGATTTGTTTAACTCTCTCACCTTAAAACCCTCACAACGCCCAAGATTCCACTTTTCGAACTTAGTATTCTATTTCCGTACTTAATTCGCTATCATAATAAATAGTTTGTCCCGCTCTTTGAAAATTCACTATTTCCTGCTAACCACGCACTCGAAACATATTACGTTGTTGAGATTTATTACATTTTAGGTACAACGCAATTTATTCTCAAGTGCATAATAATAAAGAACGCATTACATTTATAATGACGGCGAACGCTCCTATGAAATATGGACACGTGAGTCGCAGAGTAGTACAGCGCGGTCCGTCGAAATAATACTGCCACAATAGTACAAGTTCACTGCTGTGTGTAGTCGTAATATCCCTAGGTGTAGCAATTTTTTTTATAATTTAAAATAATTAATTGTCTAAGTACAAATCTTAATGTGCTGAGGTGTTACAGTTAGCCACGTTTGGTTTGAGTAAGAAAGCCTTATTTTTTTACTGTTCTTATAAAACTAGACAAACAGGGCAAAGGCGTAGGAAGGGCGTTTTGTCCTGATATACAGATATCGATAAACGCGACCATCATTGGCTCGCTGAATAAGAAGTGTAAGATAATAATTCATAGTTATTTGTTTTACAAGGGGGCAAAGTTGTTTGTTTAACCGCTCGTGCTAATATTGATACCAGAGTAAGCAAATGTGTCCAAAATTGAACCACGAGCGTAGCGAGTGGTACGAAAAGTGGAATCATGAGTGTTGCTAGGGTTTCAAGGCAGGAGGGTTAAACAAATTTTGCCACCGAGTGAAACACAAAAATTTTCACCACACCAGCGCGAGGAAAATACTAACTGTAAAATATCGAACAAATACATACCAAAACAAATCCAAACGAACATTATTAAATATTTATTAATCAAAATCATTATTTAAAAGTCAATTTAACCAGCCAACATAAGTAAACAACTCAAAATAGGCATCCGATTACTTTGCCATACATGTGGATAAAATGTATATTTCTCATCAGTTTTTGAGCAATCAAGAGAGCCTTTACCAGCTGGTGTGGTGAAAAAAGATTTTCTGGGTAGCAAAACAACTACTTACCTACTCAACACACATGTGATAATTTCGTGTGTAATGTTAATGTGTAGATAAATCACATAGGTGCTTGCGTTTATTCTCCCCAATGTCACCGCTGCTGACTCTTTCATCGCTGTCGATATTGCGTGAAAATTGCGAATGTGATTCGACGCGACGCGGAAGCTAGTCATACGTTCCAGTTTACAATTTTTACGAGGTGATGTTACTTTTGCTAGCTAATGTGATTTACGCTCCATTTTAACTATATTTGTTGGGAGATTTTCCTGCAATCCCTATTTAATTAGAATTGTCTAATTCTCTAGGGCACTGGGGATTTTGAAGTTCTGATAGACAGATTTCTGTTATCAGATATGTACCTAGGTACCTACTTTATTCGTTTTTGCTTCATATAACTATATAGGTACTTAACCTTAGGTTAGACCTCAATATTGAAAAACTGAGCTTTAATTGTTTACAAGGGATTCCTTCGCGTAAAAACCAAGGCCAGGCTTTGAGTAATCGACATATCTCGTACTTACCAAAACTATTTTGACACTGCCTCATTATTTCAATTTCATTATGTCTAGATTCTTTGACTGGCGGTACGATGGCGCCCCCGGAGCTCATCATGACGGAACCGGATTCCAACGTGGACCTCGACTCTGATGACGAACCGGAGAGAAAAGACTCGCTCGACGTTCATGAAGAAGGTCAGTAGCCACAAGAAGTAGAACGCTGAGGGCACGTCTTCCATTCAGTTGTTCCAAAAACCTGCCAGCTGACGAATAAAGGCATAACACCAAATTATTGGACCGTTCCAGACAAGAGTGCTAATTAGGAGCCGCATTCAAACTTTACGTGCGACTTAAACTGTATCTAATCTTTATACAGTATACATGCATAACAGTTACAAGATTACTTCGTCGTGCACTCGGCATGCATTTGTTAATACATCGCGTAGTTCTAATAGTTCGCAAGCTTTGAAAATAGAAATTCGTGTATCTTCAATTCTGTCACTCTACATTTTTCGTAGGTGCGTTGAAGCCTAGTTACTGTAACAAAGAACCTGATAAATAACCCTCTCATTCAACAGCCTTTTGGTTTTATGGAAGAGGTGCCCTCTAATGTGAGCAAATGGTAGGTTTTACTTTCATTCACAATAAGAATGTGATTTATTTTTAATTTGTTTTGTGCACAGACGAATTATTCGAATGCTGACGAACGGGGCACATATTTTAACAGATCCGGACTCTTCCAACACTTACGAACACACATACAGGTTTCTATGTCTATATATTATGTGTCAGACGTGTTTGTGAGCGGCATCCTATTCCGAAACCCCTTTGTTCGTGCCGTTGGATTTGTCGTGTGACTGCTACCTAACACCTTGTAGTACCTTATCTTATCTATTGTGGTGTCATTACAATACCAATGTTACTTCATGTATTGGTTTTCACATTTAGTGCGATATGTTTGTGGTGTATCGAGCATCATTCTCCGGGAATTGACAGGATGTCACACCACACGTTTGCTTCGTGATACAACTCAATTCTGCCTCCCTCTCGCTCGAATATGCAAGAGTGATAGTGGGACAGATAACAAAATTTAGTTTTTCGATTTTCGGGTTAGGCTCTATGGTCGGGGAGCCCAAGAGGGGATTTTTGGAGTCACTCGAGCGCGTCAGATTAAGATATGGGAGATACCTTGCATCCTGTTAAGTACACCAAGTATGCGTCCTTGACACCGAGCAGGGAGTCAAGGACAGCCCGTCAGAATAGTAAATAAATCGCCACCTCGAAACTCGAGTATTTCAAGGTCGCGTCAGATTAAGATATGGTGGATTAATTACTTGTTAAATAGTGCCCATTTCAATAATCTGGCGATTTTAGCGATCCGTAAGCGAGTGGCAGGGTCAGAGTTGCAAAAAAAAATCGCGACCTTGACTTACTCGAGCGCGTTCTATTTTTACTTTATTTTGAAGGGAATAATGCAATAATAGCTAAATAAAAAAAAATTGCCGATTTGATGAAGCAGAAGTGTCAAAAATCGTTTAAGAAGTTTAGTGCACTCCGCTCTTTTTGCCTTTAACTTTTTCGCTATATCTGACTCCTATTTGTAAATTAAGCTCTTTTATACTTAGATTTTATCTAGGTTAAGTATAACTTAGGGTGTAAAATTTTATTGTTATGTTTATTTTTTGGTTGTTGCCATTTTTTTGTTCCTTTATTATTATTTTAATAATACGCTTTTAACGATATAATAAAACAATGTTAATAACAGGGGAACCCAAGATGCTAAATTTGAAGTAACTCGAGCTTAAAAAAATTCGTTGCTAACCAACATTTATTTAGAAATCTTCAAACTGTGATATCTCGTGAACCCCTAGGTCGATTTTGATCTACTTCCGATTCTGCTCAGTTTTTTAGGTACAAAAAAGTTTATAAATAAAATAAATACATACGACAGGATTTTTTTAAATTCTTGAAAAATGAACAAGTTTGGGAACAAATTAAATTATTTTATTAAATATTTTGATTTGTGTTTTTTGAAGTAGTCACACTACTATATATACGGGGTGGCTTAGGGGTTCATGGCGTTAGCCGCGATAGCTAAAGACGCCGGTTCGAATCCGGCCTTCACCACTGGAGGGCTTCGTCACTTTTTCTTTAATATATGACATCTATTACAGTTTTTCTTGAAAAATGTTTTTTTTTTAATTAAGGTTTATTGAGGTTTTACATAACTGGGACATCAATCTGAACCTGTCTGTATAATAATCTGACACGCTCGAGTATTTCAAGATGGCGGTTTTTTTTGCAACTTTGTGACCCTGCCATTTGCTTACTGCTCGCTGAAATCGTCAGATTATTGAAATATACACTTTTTTAAGGTCCATTTAACAACCCCTTTAAATATCTGACGCGCTCAAGTAAATATTTTGTCCAAATTTTCTACCCTTCCGTATGACCACCCTGCCTATGTAAACCAGCAGATTAACATACCCTTGTTATCAGAGACATGTTGCGAGACTGACACTACCAATATCTGACGCGCTCGAGTAACTCCACATGGTGGTTTTTTTTTACATTTAAACAAATCTGTAGACGCTTTCCTGCTCGCTAAAAAAGAAAATATTAAATATCATTTTTTTCTTCCCATCATCTTATCTTTCGATTCCAATAGGTTTCTACGACGCTCGAGTTACTACACATTTAGCATCGTCGCCTCCCCTTCTATACGAAATATATCGCGCTAATTGTAACTTCCAAATCCTACGTGAGTTAACAGCTGAATTAACTCACGATTTTTGATATAGGTATTCAGTGTTTCATTTGTTTTTTCAGTACATATTAAACTAATTCCACTCCCAGTCACCATATTATAATTTTATAATGATATACAACTTTATTCTTGTGTGTATTGACTTAAGAAATCCTTGCATTTTATCGTCCCCATATAGACTATATAATACTTCGTAAAGACCGGCCTTATGAGCACTACGAATGGGGCCGATACATTGGAGACAAAATCGCATTTAGTTACACCAGCGCGCTCAGTCGTGTGGCGACTGTAGCGAATTGCGCAGTGTAAAGGCGTCACCATTGGTGTAAACAAAGTATAAGCGTATGCATACAGTTCCGACCGAACACCGACGCCTGTCCACTGCGCAATTCGCCACACGACTGAGCGCGCTGGTGTAACTAAATGCGATTTTGACTCCAATGTATCAGCCCCATTCTTAGTGCTCGTAAGGCCGGTCTTTACGAAGTAATATATATGTCTATGATCGTCCCAAGTTAACGCTCTGGTTAACATTGTTTCCAAGGATTGCAATCTTATTTATTTCATAAACTGTACACATCTCTGACTATTAAGTAAATAATTAGCCTACATTTCTCTTATTCATTTATTGAAAATCTACTAATTAACTGTTATATAACATGCGAAACACATGATCTAATTTGTATCAAGTTATGCAAGTCATTAGTTTAAACGCTCATTGATTTCAATTGAAATATTGATTTTCATCACACTTCTTGCTCGAAAAAGATCTTATTTCATGCAGGTGTACTAAAGGACAAATTCCTACATTGTTCCCGCGGGAGTTATTGAATAACACCCTCGTTTTCAATATTTCACCGCAACCTAATTGTGTTTGGGGTTTTTAGAATTGTCTCGATATGTATTAGTTGCCTGTGGAAAAAAAAGTACAGTCAGCGATAAATGCTTGTACCAAAAATGAAATTTTTGCCAAAAACTTATTTAAAAATAATGTAATATAAGCAACTTTACAACCGAGACGTTTAAAGTTTAGCCACCTAAAAATGTTGCGGTATATACTTATATGTACAAATTATTGACCTCTACTCTTGTATCAGAGTTTGACTCGTCGATATAAAAACGAAACCATTGGTATTGTAAAATAATAATACACGATTTCGAACTTAAGATGCAGACCATGGAGAAGCTCTTTCAACTATTCTGACCGAGTTTACTTAATCTGGCTTAGTGTCCAGGCAGTTGACTCAGAACTAACAATACCTTTGCGGGTTTATTCATTAAGTCCTAGTGCCGTAACAAAGCTATGTGGACAGACTGTAGAGTCAACTTTGAATTTAAGCAGAGGGAATAGTTAGCAGATAAGTACTGCTCAGGAACACAAATTAAATCCTCAAAATATGTTCTACTTTAGTTCTTTGAGATTTTGAATTCTTAGTCTAACCACATAGCAGCTAACAAGCTCAAATAAGTACTCCACAAATACATTGTAGGGGTAATAAAATTTAGGTATAGGTATCTCTCTTCCTTGTTATCGTTCATCCCGGTTGTATCCGCAGCTGCTCTTCGGAGTTCAGTGTCCGCTGGGTATGGTATTTATAAAATACAGCGTAATTAAGAAAATTTTATATACATCAAAGCTAACATGCGATATAGAAATATTCCTGCTGCCCAATGTTGGCTTAAATAAAATCTTTATCATGTTTTTTTATCCATCTGTTGGATATAATTCAAGTATTTGCGGTTTAACTTTCTAGGTATTAGGTTTACACGTAGGTATACACACCCAATAATCTTAACGTATGCGGTGCGTTATGTTATACTGGCCCCGATATTGTACCTAAATGTTTGTAGCAGAAGTTATTACCGGTGCACGTCTATATTTAATAGGTGGCGGGGCCATGAGTGCGCTGGTAGCGGGGCTCCGCCGCGCGGGATCGGCGCACTCGCTCTCCGCGCCGAAGCCCTCGGCCTCGTCGCGCTCCCTGCCGCCCTCGCCCAGCCACACTCCCAGGTGACAACGCTTAAAGATGGGCTCATGTAGATCGCATCATGTTAATTTAGTTTAAGGGTCGCTTGCACCATACCTTTGAAAAAATTTGACAGTTATTTATGGGATGATGAGCTGTCGCAGTCATATTTGACGTTGTTCGTTGATTGTTAATGCAACCCACCCTTTTGATTTCATTTCTAACGCAAGTAGTGTGAAGTGATATGGTAACTAGGTAGATTAGGTAGTATCCGCGCTAAGCATTTCCACTGTTACTTTGAAGCGGTCGCTTTTACTGGACCGGTCGCTGTCGCCAAAGATCTATTGAGTGTAGATAAAATAAAGTCTAAGAAAAAAGACTTGCCTCGAAAAACCAATAAAAAATTATGCTCCAATAGATGGCGATATACCTTTGGCCCATACTCTAGTAAGTCCAGTAGATGGCGACACCGTTTGATATCTAACACATATTAGTGAAAGAACATGCATGGATCAAACAGCCATAATGTCATTCTAAGAGTCTCTATTCCTGTATCGAAAGATGGCAGTAAATTTAGTGGACTGCAAAATTTACTTTGACAATACGCCTCTATACTCAATTCTCTTTGCTGTCGCTGAAATCCGCTGAAATCTCAATCTTCGTTCTCACACAATAAGCTACAGAGTAAAATTAGTTTTCAATTCAGATATGGTGTAGGTATGAGCTTAGCGCCTACGCAGCAATAATCAATTATAATTGTATTACATTACATTATAATGATATTTATCACCATCTCATAACATTGAATTATTGAAAAAAACTTATAATTTGTCGTCGCCGATAAACCATAAAAAGTTGCATGGCAGATAGTCAAGAAATCCTTATATTATACCAATTACATTTCTCTAAGTAAATTGTTTTCCAATATAACCTCGTCCTGCCCAAGCATTTTTAAATCTCTTCCGGTTTCTGGGGACACTTGTTTCGTTTTTGGAATTCCTGCCGGCCTAGCCAAGGTGACAATCGCTATCGCTTCGACAACGTAACGCTTTGTGTCTCTTTATCACTCTTCCATATTAGTGCGACAGTGACAGTTGCGATTTGATCGCTACGGAGCGTAAGCGATTGGCATGTTGGCTACGCGGCAGGTATTGTTTGTATAATGTTATGTCTCATTAACGCTAAGAAGTTAAAAGTCAATCAATAGGTATACCTAGTTTCTTGGTCAGCTTGTATTATTCAATATGTACATAGAAACAAGCAGGCAGTTTATTTATTGCTCAACAAAGTTGTGCCTTCCATGAAACTACAGTTCTGAACTGGGCCAGATCCTAACAAAAGAATGTGCGCGTATTTATAATAACCCCAGTAGTCCCACCTCTGATTTGTAATTAGATTCCAAAAAACTAACCTCACTTTTTCTCTTTTCCGTATGTTTTAAGAAACTAAACAAAGCTAAAAGGATACATCTATATTTATTTTAAATGCTAGAGTATGCAAAAGGGAAATTTAAGTTTACTTCTTTACATATTTTCCATTATTACGAAAGAAAAAGGATCTGAGTGAGGTTAGTTTTTTGGAATCTAATTACAAATCAGAGTATAGTCGAATCAACTACCTACCTGCTTGTTATGAAAGATTTTATCTACTTTCATTATGATTTTCCACTTCAGAGTTTTACGTTAATGTCGTAAGGTTAAGTCCTTTGAGTTATAATGTTTGGAAGTGCAAAAATAAGTTTGATGTTTGCTTGCAAAATATTTCTTTTTCTAAACGCGTATTATAGCTTATTCGCCTAAAACTTATTAATTACTAGTATACCTACTATTGTATTAAACAGAGCGATATACCAGCTTTCATTATTGTATTTACTTTTCAATAAAAGCAAAGAATGATGTTATTGAATAAGTTTTTTTATACCACGTCGGTGGCAAACAATCATACGGCCCGCCTGGTGGTAAGCAGTCACCGTAGTCTATCGAGTGTGCATAACCAATTAACGGTAATTAACCACGAGACCGAGGAAAACCGAGTAACGGCTCTATAAGTAACTGTAATAGTGTGAATATGTAGGCATGTAGGTACACATCTTTCATAACATGTAGGTACGTTTGATTCTACATGGTATCTAAGACATGTACGAATAACATGAAAAGACAAGATAATTAGAATTCATGCTCTTGTATTCCCCATCATGGTTGTACTATAAATATTGTTTGGTTTTACGCCATCAGGTTTGGGTGTCACGAGTTTTCCTTGGAAGATACACACACAGTGACCATCATGGATATTAGTGATAAATAACTATTTTGTTCAAGTTTAACTTTGGTACTAACTAGTGTGTATTGGACGAAAGATTTTGTCTCTCTTTTGTGGTCGAAAGGTTCCGAAATAGTGTTGGGGTGGGCATAGGGTAGTGTATAACCAAATTTGGTATCTTGATTCCTGTAAGAGGGTTCATTTTTTTCGCCATGAGCATGAGCCAACTCTAAACTAATCCAATATGAAACCCATTTTTGTTTTTACATCAGGAGAAATTACAATTATAGTGATAGTATTGCTTGTCGTTATCTTTAATTCATTTAGACGGCATTTCACGTATCTAATCTACATAAATAGTAAATGCGATAGATGATTTTTTACATCTCATGCTTTTAAGCTAACCATTCATTTTTTCTTCTCATAAAGCCTCTTTTTAAAATTTTGATATTGTTGTACATAGACAACAATTTCTAAATAAGCTGTTTCTGCAATGCGAGAGTGTTCCGCTACGATGCACAATAAGAATTTTTAAAACAACAAATAAACCTATTTGTTAATTGTAATGCATATTGTACATTTTCACGCTTTTCACAGCATACTTTTCTCTCATAGAGCCATTTACACCCGAAGCGGTTCCAGTTCAGAATTTCACGCTTTCGCAATTTGACTCCTGTATAAGGCGTAATTTTCTTGATATGACGAAAGATTTCTTTTTGGAACCGGAAGTGTACCGCCATTTAACGATATTCTAATGAGACTTTACCATCTCACGCTTTTCGCAGCATAATGTCTCATCCAACCATGACACGCAAGAAGCATTTATCCGGAAGCGACGGGAGATCTGTTTGGCAGTCGCAATGGCACAAGATGTTGTAATAGTGTTTTAATATTTTAATCATGCTATACGCTTTTGCAGCTTTATTCCTTTTGAAGGGTCATTTCCATTTGTTCTATGGTTAAGAAACAGTGACTGAATAAAATGAAACGGTAATAAAATTTTCACATATAAAACAAATGGGATGGTCCTTTAAAAGACTTAATTTTCACAGCTATAGCGATCCGGAAGCGTCAGCTACGAGGAAGGTGCAGGCCACTAAAGTTTACGTGTTTCATTTTCGTTCTGTCACGCTTAACGCTTTCGCAGCTTGAATTCTTTAAGCGGCCTCATTTTTCACGTACAGCCATGACGCGCAGGAAGCAGTCTCTGGAAGCGATGGTGAACCCGTTCAGCGGGTGCGGTGCGGCGTGGCTGGCGCGCGCCGGGGTGGACGCGATGCTGGCACCGGCGATGCGGAGCTCGCTGCCGCCGGACGAGCTGCTCGCGGCGGCAAGGGAGTCGGCGCCTGAGCTGGCCGCTAGGCTGTCGCCGCCGCAAATCCACGAGATGGTGGGTACCGGCCTTGTAGCCGGCCGGACTCTAGGGGTGATCCTGAGGGTACCTACTCGATCCGGTTGATGCTTTAACGCGAGGCGCTCTCAACCCACGCGACGACGGTGGGTTGGTAGGTTGTAGCCGTGTTAAGGCTCTGAAGGCATTCGCTTTGCCAATATATAAAACCGGCCAAGTGCGAGTGCGGACTCGCGCGCGAAGAGTTCCGTACCATTACGCAAAAAACGCCAAAAAAATCACGTTTGTTGTATGGGAGCCCCACTTAAATATTTATTTTGTTCTGTTACAAATACTAAATATTTGTTGTTATAGCGGCAACAGAAATATATCATCTGTGAAAATTTCAACTGTCTAACTATCACGGTTCATGAGATACAGCCTGGTGACAGACGGACAGACAGACAGACAGGCAGACAGAGAGACAGCAGTCTTAGTAATAGGGTCCCGTTTTTACCCTTTGGGTACGAAACCCTAAAAATATATATAAACCAATAGGTTGATGTTTTTGTTTTTTCATGCCTGAGCAAAGTCAAGGGGAGTCCAAAAAAGCTTACTATGGGACAAAGATAGATATAACTCCGTAATAGATGGAGTCTAAGGAAAAAACGTGCCACGAAAATCACGAAAATTTGATTCTCGATCAGATGTCACCACTAGTTTTGGCCTACTCTCGTATAGAGGGCGTTGACGGTTTCGTTTGTTATTCATAATTTTAACGCATAACCGTTAAAGAACATGGGGTCAAAATCATATAAAAATTATTAATGCAAATAAAAAAATCATTTATCCATATTTAAATACATTTTAACGTATTTTTATAAATCTTCATTTTTAGTTTTAAAGTATGTCGATAGATGGCAGTGAATTTACAGTGGTTAGAAAATTTACTATGACAGTACCGCTCTATCTTATTATATCCTCTTTGCTATGGGAAGATTGATTACGAACCCCGTTTTATTCCAAGAAATTAATTTCAATTTCGATATTTGATTGATTGATTGATTTCAATGACAGATAACAAGCTATAATAAAAGTATGATCGAAGGTAATAATCATATCAGATTGTTCCAATCGAGTTTTGACATTATTTTATCCTAGATAATTTACTTGTAGTGATTCCAGTGATGTGCATGGTTGCAGTTGAGCGCAGTCCGCGGCGAGCTGACGTCGAGCGGCGACGGCGACGGCGGCGGCGGCGGAGACGCGCGCGCCGGAGCACTCACGGCGCTCATGCTGCACTGCTGCGCCGCCGCGCAACTGGCGGAGCACGACCAGGCTGCGCCTACCACCTAATAAAATATATATCATTACATGGGATTAGGCTCTTATTAAATACTCCCAAATAACAAGCCTAAAGTAACTAGGACAAATACAACATATGAAAAAAGCGAAACGTTTGAAAAACTTTAACATGACTATGGTTTTCCACAGTCATTTCAGTGGTATAAACGCTATGTTGGAAGTGGAATACACGACATATACATACAGTCCATACACGCTAAGTTTTAGGTAAGTAGGTACGTACACGAAGTATGGCACTGACCATACCTACATTATTATTACTGCCAAGTGCCAAGTCTGTGCAAACTTAGCGTGGTTGGAGTCTACACAAGTACACATAGGTAATATGCTAGAATCATAAACCGTAGTAGGGTAAAAAGAGCTGACGATCTCATCATTCGATACGGTTCGGTTAAACAATTAAATGAACTAAAATTAAATTTCATTGTCAGTATAGTAAGTATGTAGCTTATTATATGTATGCTGTGTACGGTGATATCATCAAACTTATAAAGATAGGAAATCGCTTACTAGTAAAAATAAACTAGGTACCTTGTATACTGCGAAGCTTACGTGCGTGTCTAGTCTAAAACACACGTGTGCCAGTTTGAAGAAAAGCGATTTTAACAATTATAACCTTAATGTCAAGAGCTCAAGAGAAGGTAGGGAGTAGATCATGTATAGATATTAGAGCGGCCAAAGTATTCACAAGTATTTGAAGATAGGCTCCACTAAGGAATTACCCAAATTATATTTTAAGATATTTTGATTTATTCATTTATTAAAATATTTCGTTTTAATCAGAAATCGTATTTTCCATAGTACTATTAGCCAACCATGGAGTCGAAAAATAAATCCTAACTCTTCGAATCGGCTCGAAGGTCGGACTAGTTCCTGCCGTTTTGGTCACCTGCGTCAAACAGATCTCCCAATTCTCCTGATGTCAGCTTTACTTATTATTATGCATAAAATGCTCTCTTGATGCTTTAAAAATAAGGTTCACATTTAAATATATGAAAATAGAGATACGATGCTGAAAGAGTAACCGAAAGATAAATGCGTGACGGTTACGAATGTAATGGAATGGAGGACTATTATTAGATACACAACAACGCCAAGCGACGGAATAGTAAACAGCTGTGAACCAAATTAAATGCGGAAAATGGAATAATCAAAACAAAAACATTATAGAGCGCAAATTGCCCAATATATTCCCTCGGACCTAAAATTCCACATTTTAAAGTACTTTTTAGGGTTCCGTACCCGAATGGTAAAAACGGGACCCTATTCTCCGCTGTCCGTCTGTCTGTCTATCACCAGGCTGTCTCATGACATGAATCGTGGTAGCTAGACAGTTGAAATTTTCACAGATGATGTATTTTTTGTTGCCGCTATAACAACAAAAAAAAAGAAAAGACGGCCAAGGAATGTCGGGCCATGCCCAGTGCATGGTTCCGTAGTTACCCTTCCGATATATACGAGTATGTCTATGCCCTTCCGTCACTAATATAGGCCAAGATTGAGCTATTAGTACCTATAGAAGATTGTTAATAAAGGGATGAAATGATTCTTGGTGCTTTTCATCCGAGTTAAACGAATACGAGGAAACCAAAACGACAAGGCAAATTTGCATAATCAGTACTTAATTAAAGTAATAGACGTATTGACGTATGGCCATGATTTTTTCCTTAGAACTTAACATATTTTAGGAAACTGCAGTAATTTTATATTATTTATTTATTTTTAATCTTACAAATTACTTTATTTACATGAATAATGCCAAATAACTTTAAAACCCATTCATTGTCGTAATAACGTACTGTAGCTGTGGCTGTACGTCTTTTTACTATGAAGAGGAGACTTTTTGCGATAACTCAAAATCGGCTAAGCTGATCATGTTCGCTATAGTTTTCGTTTAATGTCTTTCTTAAGCTCTATATCTACGATTTTTTCATATTTTTGGACCCATGGTTCATGTTTTTTGTTAGATTTTATTGTACGAATTTGTAAGATTTATTGATCTATATATACTATATATCCATGCCAAATTCCAGCTTTATAGCACTAAAGGTCACGGAGCAAAGCCTCGGACAGACAGACAGACATACAAACGGACATGACGGAACTATAAGGGTACGGCAGGGTAAGTTGGCTACGGAACCCTAAAAAGTCGGTGGGCGAGTCCGACTCGCACTTGTCTGTTAATTTTTTTTTTACCTGCTTACTCAGATTCTTATGTATACAAGACTTGCTTTAAACAGACAGAAACTTTTGGAACAAAAATTTTCTTAGTGATAATATAAATTTCTAAAAATAAGATGGAAGATTAACAGACTACAGATGTTATGGTTCCAATCTTTTTTGAAAAGCAATAATAACAAAATCTGGTTGTAACAGTAAGTATGATGTGCATCACAAATATATGTGCAAATCTTAATTGCTAAAACTATAAACCCTTACCTACCTACTTATTCCTGGCTTTGACGTAGTTGCGTAAAAACTATCGGTGCTATGCCAATTCAGAAATGATGCCTTTAATGTTCTAGGCAAGAGTCGCTAACCTTGCTGATTCCGTACAAGAGGATACACGTTTTAGAAAGATCACTGACACCAATACAATACCATATACAGTGAAAACTACAAAGAGACTGTCCGGTCATAACCTCAGCATTGAAAAACCTCATATCTCACCAAAATCACCAGTTGGACCTGGATATTATCAAAACAAAGGAAGCACAAAATTCAAATACGGCTGTATAATTAAACCGCAAGACATTTTAAAACCTCTTTAAATGTACATAAAGATGTAATTGGTGTGAAAACTCCCGGGATCAAAGAACCAAAGCTACTGCGTCGGACGTGCTGGCTCGAATCCAGGATGTCCTGAAATAGCACAAAGGATCGACCTCAAGTTTCTCGCCGGTGAAAAACTTCGCCGAATGTCAGTGGTCGCGTTGGGCGGAAAATTTGGCGCGTCATTGACCGCGCTGGCTCAAAAGCAAATGTAAAAGCAGGGCTCAGAACCGGTTACTTTTTCAAAACCCCGAAATAGGCCAATATTTTTAATTATTTTATGCCCTTTACTTAGGACTGAATCATGTATTTAGACAACAACTTCGTATTATTAGATTGTCCCATTAAAAACGAAATAATAAACCAAAGAACGAAAAAGAACGTAATAATACTGGTATTACCTACACCTATGACGTATTTTATTTTTCATTTCTCATGCTCTGAAAGAGGGTCATTGTTGTTCTAAAAGATGTGCAGGAAATGATACGTGTCTACACTAGAGCATTTTACGTTCGAAGTACGATTTTTTTAAAAAATTTACGATAAGCAATTGAAATTTTGAGTTTTAATGGATTTGTTATACAATTTCCATTCTGATATTTGACTCTCCATTCCATAAATAAGAGATATTTTTGCCTAAATTTTTAACTGTTGATCACCTAAAAAATACTATAAAAAATTATACTTGGTCATGTTTTAAGAAAAACACATGCATTTTACTTTCCTCGTATTCGAAATGAAAAGTAGTGTTTAACTCGGGTGAAAGGGAACCTTATCAGCCTCGGACTATTGGCGCTCTCACTGCTTTCGAGCGCCAAAATACCTCGGCAGAAATGGGTGCCTTTCATCCCTTGGTTAACAATCTCCTATTATTTTATGTATTAACTATTAAGTAGGTACAGTCGAGTTCATAATTATGTATACATTTTATTACCTTAATCCATTACAATAAGGTAAAAAAATGTATACATATTTATGAACTCGACTGTACTCGTAGTAATAATCGGAGGACCGCAGTTTTGGCAATCGGCCAAGTGATCAGGATCGCTGACCGGGATGGCTAATATCTTCGTTAGAAACTGCCTCAGCATAAGCACCGATAGAGCGGAGCAGTATAGGTATGAGACCTGTAAACGCCAGTTGCATTGTTAGGATCTTCCAGATATAGAGTTAAACCAAGCTAAGTCGGCAAGGATTTTGATAGCCCAGAGACCTTTGACGTTTAAAATAACTTTTGGACAGTCTGGGCTATCAAAATCGCTGCAAACTTAGTCTGACTCTAGTTTTACTTAATGCTCGCTACCGCTATTTGAAAGGAGTAAGTATTGCATGCAGGCAGGAAAATAATCTCAAGTGTACAATTCGGAAGAGCAGTCGTGTAGTCTGGCGCGTTATCTCTGCACTACTCCACTTGCCTACTACATGGCACACTCATTATGACGTCACTCACGGTCCATTTATAACTATGATACAAAATTCACGCAAAATCTTTCAATGATTCATTAACGATTTCACAAGAAAACACGACTTTAACAAGAGAAGTTCATTAGTGAAAACAATAAAAAAAATGCTTGTTTTTGTATTAAGCGACGCAATTTCCTCGAGTATGCTGCTACTTAACACAAAAGAGTGAAAATCTTTCAAGTCAAAGCATTTGTCCTTAAGAGGGGCTCCCGCAAAATTGTAGTTTTTATTTTGAATTTCTACACGTTTTAATGGAGGGCAAATGCAATCGGCTTGATAAAAAAAAATCACGAAAACATGTCAGATAATATGTTTTGATGTTGGATAAAACATGCAGGCAAAAAAATGTTAATCCAACAAAAAGCGGACTTCATGCCACATGGCACTTTAACATCTGTCATAGGGGCCACCCGACATCCGAGGTCGCCGGATAGACACTTCCGATAATTTCAGTTAAATTCAGACATGTTGGAACACCCGTCAGCTGTCGGACCGATAATTTTTGTTTGTGTGTGTATAATTGGTAAGTATGTGTAGGCAAGTTTTGCTGTAGTGTGCCGCTGAAGCTAGTGCGGCATTGTAAATGTCGGATCCTACATCCGATGTCGGACCGGACAATGTGAAAACGCTCTGACGTTGCCGGGATAAGTGTGTACTACGTTCCAAAATCTACCCTGTTCGTTTTAAACACATGATTTATAGGAATTTGAATCCGCCTTTGTTCTGTCAAAGCTGTGACGTCAGCATTTCTTCGAAAATCAACTCATCCCAGCGTCCTCCACAAAAAGGTACCCGTAGGTATTTAGGAGCGACGGTGCGTAAAAATCATCATGACTATCATGAGGCCGGTTACATCTTGACATACTGAGGAGGTAAAAGGACTTCCAACAACTTTCAAACTTCTATGAAATAATGATGTTTAAAATAACACTTGCACAGTCTGTGTCATTAAAATCGCTGCCGAGTTAACTTGGTCTATTGACTAGTAAACAATATTTCCACTACATTGCCGCAGAGAAAGAACTGACACGCTCAAGAGATTGTCAATAAGGTAAGTATAAACAACCATATCGCATCAAATATTACTCTGCACATGCTCTGCACTACACATGAGATAAATGTCTTTTATCCACGGAAAATTGGAAATTTCTTCTGTGGTCCCTATACATTATCGAGACAAAAGGTTATGTACATCAACGAGGAAGAATAATCCCAGTATAGAGGTCGCATGTGCAATTTAGCAACGGGAACGGTTTGCACGGAAAAATTGGTAAACTTTCGATCGTAAATAGAGTGTTAAAATTTATAAGGTTGTTTATAACTTTTATGAGTGCGAATTTTTTCAATGTTTCTGCGCAATTTGTAGTGGAAAGTAGGTGATATATAGTTTACTGGATTAACAGTGGCAATGCCCGTGACGCAGTTATAGCGCGGTGTCGAATATTAGGTACCTATACACATAACGCCGTAATGTTGATGTAAGTATCACAGTGTAATTTTTTTTTCTAAGTAGTTCGAGAAACGAATATACGTTGCGTACTTACACCTAAGTCACGCAGGAGCAATGACAATAGTGAATTTATATTTTAGTGAACTGAGCCGATTTTGACTGGAACGTTTTATAGGCCGGGCGATGGGTGAGTATGAGTCGATATCTGGATTCTTTCTCAACAGCAGGTTATGGGGCAAGGTACTGCTTGTGTGCTTTAGCAGCTCAACAAACGTGTTTGACGCCGACTGTATTATACATTTCACTTGCATTCTTCTTGTTTCTCGTGTGAGGGATCAAATGACTTTTACTGCATTTCGTACCTATGAAATATTGTATGTCTGCCAAATTATTAGCCACATCTGATCACAGACGAAAAAATACGAAACTAGCCTACATCTGTCATTGACTGTACTGAAATCGCAGTCAAGGTCTTTTTCTTCTGCTCTAGACGTTAGGTATGTATATAACTTGATATAACTAAATAACTTATATTAATGGATATGTTTTACAACAGATAAGATACCGTCAACCGGGGTGAATAGGGATGACTGGGGTGAATAGGAACAACATTGAAATAGTTATTTGTGCAACAAGAGAGGAAAGTTGGTTTTCTTGCGAGTGTTTATTTTGAGTCCAGAGAAAGCGAAAGTTTCTATAATTGAATCACGAGCGAAGCGAGTGATTCTAAGGTAGAATCTTGAGCGTAGCGAGGGACTCAAAAACACGAGATGTAAAATAAGCGGTGCGGTGCGGTGCGGTCCGGTCCGGACCGCACCGCACCGCACCGCACCGGAACGCACCGGACCGCACCGCACCGGACCGCACCGCACCGCACCGTACCGTACCGTACCGTACCGTACCATACCATAAAAAAAAAGTAATAAAAGTATGAAGTTCATGGCCTTCACTAAATTAAAAAGCTACATTGTTTCACTCCCTGGAGTGAGGAAAGTCGCACTTTCCTCACTCCAGGGAGTGACGAAAGTAGGCTTGTTCGAGCTGCCGAGGTGAAAATGTGATTTACCTGACAATTTCTTAAACAATACCCACACATATTGTATCATACAAAATCTACTAGTGTTTTCAATCGAATGATACAATTTGTGTGGGTATTATTGAAGAAATTGTTAGGTAAATCACATTTTTAGTTTTGTCCCCATTCACCCCAGCCATCCCTATTCACCCCGGTTGACGGTACATACGGAATACACCCGCGGCTTGCTCATAACTATCAGAAAATTTTAACTTTATGTATTTAAACATAACCGAATAACAGCTACTAGGCACGAAACTGAATAATATTATTATTAATTTCATGTTCGACGCTGAAAAATGCGAAATTAAGGTAAATATAATTTAATGTACACACGTGAGTCTCGACCCAATTACAAATCAATTCCGGCCCGCGTTCTGTTTTTACTCTCACTTGTTTTTGCGCGGTCAATTTAGAACCAACCGGGAAATATTTAAACATTTAGGTATAATTGTACTGTTTTAGTAAACACTTGTAAATACGGATGGTACACGGGACTTGGGAATATCATCTGGCAAATTTTCAAGGTTCTGCGTATGAAAATTTGCGTCTCTCTTTGGCAAATGGCGGGCGGTGCGTTCAACGAACGACACATAGACGTCAAGGTTGGTGATTGACGCAATTTAGCTATGGGAGATTTGCGTTCGTCCCATCTCATTATTAGTTGAGTGTTATGAAATGGAATTTCTAAAGGAAATGCTTATGTCTGCCAATAGGTATATAGGCAACGACACGCTGGCAGCACTTCGGCCGTCGCTGCCGGCACACACTTATTATTTTGAAGAAAAGAAAATTATACTATTTTTTTCATATGTTTACCTTTATTATTGTAAAACATAATAATTACATTAAAAACTTATAAATAAAAAAATTGGCCTTAGTCGTAGTGGCTGGCCGCATTGCCCCTATGGATGGCATTGCTGATTCGCTGGGAAAAGTATTGGCCAGCCCTCTGGTCACCAGAAGCCTCTATAACGCGCTTTGACAGCTCCTCATAGAGGCGACGCGCGCTAGGTCCCCACGGCCCCAGGGTTTCCACCCCAAACGCCGCAAATTCCGCACAAAAAGGCAAAATACCAGGATGCCCCAATTAGGTACCTAAGTTAAGTTAAGGTAAGTTGATTTGGACCAGTTAATCTGACGAAGTGGACGGGCCTTGATGTAATGAGGCTTTCATCACGGCCCCGGTTTCTCGGATCACGAACTCTGTCTCCTAATTTTTTTTTTTATACCATGTCGGTGGTAATCAAGTATACGGCCCGCCTAAGCCGCGGTAAGCAGCTACCGTAGCCTATGGACGCCTGCAACACCGGAGATATTACACGCGCGTTGCCGACCCTAACACTCCTCTCCCTCGTCGAGCTCTGGCAACCTTACTTACCGGCAGGAACACAACACTATGAGTAGGGTCTAGTGTTATTTGGCTGCGGTTTTCTGTAAGGTGGAGGTACTTCCCCAGTTGGGCTCTGCTCTAGATCTGGAATGACATCCGCTGTCCTGTGCCCTACCACACAAGGCGAGATGTCATTCACAGTGCCCATACCTCTCTTTTGGACGTAGTTTAAGGACATATCCGGGTCCGGACGCAGTTTAAGGATATACCCGGGTCCAAGGTTGAATAATTCAAGGCCACTGTATAGGAAAAATTAAGAAGAACCTTTTCCTGGTGCTAGAGCTGAAAGCTACCAAAAAGTTCGGTACGTTTTGTGTATTCTGGACATTTTGGAACAAACTACTTAATTTTTAAAATTTTGGGTTTGCTTTCTGTTAGGATATCAAAAATCCTGGAAAGATCTCAACCATACATTATTTTTCAAGATTAGTTTTTAATGTTTCAAATTAAAAGTAGAGGTGTAATAATTATGCAAAATTGAGGACATAAACACTCACCACGTTTTATTATAGGTATCAAAATAAAATTAAAATAAAATAAAATCACTTTAATTCAGACAAAAGTCCATAAAACAATAAGGTAAAAATAAGAGTAAAAACTAAAATACAATGAGAGTACTCTTTACTCTTTACAATCCTGCACCAAACCATAGAGTAACTTATACTAGAGCGGTACTGTCATAGTAAATTTTGTAACCCCAGTAAATTCACTGCCATCTGTCGACACACTTTAAAACTAAAAATGAAGATTTATAAAAATACGATAGAATGTATTTAAATATAGATAAATGATTTTTTTATTTGCATTAATTATTTTTATGATTTTGACCCATGTTCTTTCACTGATATGCTTTAAAATTGTTAAATAACAAACGAAACCGTCAACGCCATCTATACGACTGTAGGCCAAAACTAGTAGCGCCCTCTGAACGAGAATCAAATTTTCTTGATTTTCGAGGCACGTTTTTTCCTTAGACTGTATCCATCTATTACGGAGTTATATCTATCTTTGACCAAACTAACTGTCTCTGTTTAGGCCAATGGTTGACTGGTAGAGAATGCCTCAAGGCGTTAAGTCCGCCATTTGTACTCTTTTTGTGTAAATTTGTGCAATAAAGTTTAAATAAATAAAAAATAAAAATAAAGTACCTAGCGGATCAAACAACGATTCATAAGTATCCACCATTCTGTAATAGCTTTAACAAAAAGTGTTCTTTATATACAACAAAAAGACTGTATAAGATATACTTTTGAACGTGAATTTCAGATTCTATACTATAAGTTATCTAGGATGTTATTTATACTTTTGACGCGTTGTTCCATCCGCTACGATTGATGCTGTCTGTACCTATCTACTTGAACTTCATGTGTGGCAACGTCAACTGCATTCAATTATACAGTAGCTGTAATAAATAGCAATTAAATCATCAACTGCGTTGTAAAAAGATAACACAACCAATTCCTAGTTTCAACATTTCGCCCCTCAGTATAAACGGTGTTTCCTGTAACAGGAGCAATAAATTAAACTGGAAGCTAATGCCTCAAACTGACCAACATTTGTTCAGCAACTTTTTTAACTTATGAAATTTTTAGATTATACCATTTTCATACTAATAAAATATTATTTTCAATGTACATACGCTGCCATCTGTGTGTTTGACGTTGCTTGTCACCCTTTAAAAATAACAAATTTTGCAATAAATTGCGTCTTAGAATAAACTTTAAAGTATAATGAAAATCAAAACACAAGTTATTTTTAAAAGTTGCTGAACAAATGTTGGTCAGTTTGAGGAGTACAGTTTACAGCTTAATTTAATGTTCCTGTTACAGGAAACACCTGGTATTCTAAAATTACGGTAAAAGCCCAGGCAAATACGCTTCATCGACCTCAAAGAGAATACGCGACACAATGCAATTAGGGTCCACGGGACGAGCTGCAGAGCCAGTGCGCTTAAACCTAGTACTCACGGTCCTCTTCAAATATCCGACAAAGTGAAAACCATAAGAGAAATAGTTTATTATTATTGCCGGTAATGTGAAAAAATATATCAGAAGTGACCCTTAAGTTACGTCTTTTATCATAATATTTTATTAAGGGACTTAAGCATTGGCTTCCATGGCATTAAGTGTTGCGGTGTTGCGTTCTTATGCCCGTTACAAGGTTAAAAATCATGTAAAGGTTCAGCAAGGAACATCAATTAAAACCGACGGCCTAGGTGACGATCGCTTGCGCTTCGCTATCGAATCGCTTTGTGTCTCTCTATCACTCTTCCATATAAGTGCGACAGTGACAGTTGCGTTTCGATCGCTACGGAGCGTTGGCGATTGGCGTGTTGGCTACGCGGCCGTATAGAACTCGCAATGTGAGATGGTAATCCTGAATTTCATTATTTTTTCATTGAAGATAATTATAGCTATAGCTACATCCTGATCTAGTCAGAACAAGGTAAGTTGGCAGCGATTTTGATAGCACAGACTGTGCAAGAGTTATGTAAACGTCATAATTTCATAGAAGTTTGACGTTTTTTTAAACGTCAAACGTCAAACGTCAAAATTATGGATGGTAGAGAAAGGATCGCAATCTCTTATGGCAGAATTGTTGTAAAAGTGACCGCGTTAAGCTTTAAATAATAGTTCCTAATCTCTCCGGTGGCGCTAGTTAGGCTCTGGGACATGAGTATAACATGAACCATATAAGGCAACAAATAACCCGACCAAATTACGTAGGTTGTTTTTAGTAGTATTTCGGTCAAAGATAGATATAACTCCGTAATAGATGGATACAGTCTAAGGAAAAAACGTGCCTCGTAAATCAAGAAAATTTGATTCTCGTTCAGAGGGCGCTACTAGTTTTGGCCTACAGTCGTATAGATGGCGTTGACGGTTTCGTTTGTTATTTAACAATTTTAACGCATATCAGTGAAAGAACATGGGTCAAAATCATAAAAATAATTAATGCAAATAAAAAAAAATCATTTATCTATATTTAAATACATTCTATCCTATTTTTATAAATCTTCATTTTTAGTTTTAAAGTGTGTCGACAGATGGCAGTGAATTTACTGGGGTTACAAAATTTACTATGACAGTACCGCTCTAATATAAGTTACTCTATGATTTCGGTGTATGGTGGCGCCGCCTAATTACTGTTTATTGATGGACACTTTTTATACATAGAGATTTGGCTCCTTTATACAGTCTCCATGAATACCACAGTCTGTGCTATCAAAATCGCCGTCAACTTAGCTTCAAACTTCAACATTTATTCAGCAAATAGGCCACAAGGGCACTTGTACACGTCAACATGGAATTTACATACAAGCAAAAAATCACATGCAAGTAGGGCAGTGAATACTAGGTTTAAGTACAATACAATCTGCCTTACAAAGTGTACACTAGTCAAAGGAAAATTGCTTATGCTTTTCGCTTCGCTCGCCTTTGTAGCTATTGGATGCATGATGCATTAGACAGAGTTGGTACAATTTTAGGGCGGTAAATTGATTATTGCGGTTATGGGACAGTGACGAGAGAATACGTCGAATATTGAACGCAAACAAAGCAAATGAAATTATAGTAGCTTCATCGAGTTTATTTATTAAGCGAATTCTATGAAATGCGTATTTTGGGAGTTTGTTTGTGTTGTTGTAATGTAGATACAATGTATTTCATTTAACGTCTACTTAAGATTAAATACACTATTGACTGACATTTATGTAATTCTATTAGTTTTTAAGTATTAACATTAAGTAGTTAAAGTTGAGACTTTGGAACTTTGGTGTCAGGATGCGCTAAGTTTATTTAAAGACAGAAGATGCTCCTTGACTCCACCAGAGATCCTAGGGCTTGCTCATTCCTTGACCAAAGAATCGGAATTGCCATTTAGCGGGGGAATGTAGCCAGCATTATGGGCACCCTTCCGCGGGGATCAGATCTGGGGGACTATTTTAGTTAGTTTGTATTTAGTTGTAATTTATTTTATAAGGTTATAATTTATGATTAATTAAAACTATTTGGCGACTGTTATATGTGGATAAAAATTGCTTATTTTATTAGATTTTTAATTATTAATTTAGTAATATCGTAATTTACTTTATTTGTACAACAAGTGAAATTTTCAAAGTTCATTAAAGATTAAAGTTATTTGTAATTATGTAATAGAATTAATTAAAACTAGTGTCTCTGTGAGCTGTAGACCTTGCAATAAGCTTAAAAAAATTCAAAATAATAAATATTTACTTAATTGAGTCATTATTATAGAGATATTAAGCGCCATAGACCCTATTGGCGCTTAAGTCCTATATGCCAGTTTCCGCCATTTTGATCATTTTCTAAAAAACGAAACGACAGAAAAGTTCTATTTAACTATCGAACCTGTTCACAATATTTCTCTAGAATCGGTTGATAAATGCGACCTGTAGAGAAAGAAGGAGGGACTGAAGGACATACGAAAGTATTTTTGCTCAAGTTGAAACGGAGGCTTTCGCTAACGCTCCAGCTCCAGTTAGCATCAATAACAGCATTAACAGCGAATAACTAAGCGTCAATAGTATTTACCGTTCTCTTATAACATAACTACAAAAAGACATGTCTAGATGTAAACAATTACAGTATGAAATCTAGGTACTTTTAAACACGAATTGTAGAGATAAATTGTAGCTCTATGTGTAAAAGTATTAAGGGGAGACAACATCTATCCGCTATGCTAACTGTACTTAGACGTCTTTCCACGGCCTTAACACTCCCTGTAAACAAAGCTACGAAAATGTTTTCATCATCTTTGTTACCCAAAATCCAAAGCCGACATTGAAATATTACAACTACTTTTCGCGAAAATGTCCTCAAATTTTCTTCCGCGCGTGCGTCCTCTACGCAGCAGACAGAGCGAGAGCGCTTTGTTGTTTCGCGTTCCCGCTCGCACACCACGCTTCTTTGTTTTCGCGATGATATAAAGGCTCGGCGCGAACACGCCGCTCGAATATTAGGTACAGAGTGCAGCCGAGTAAGAGGCGTTTCGCGTTTCGAAGCGGCAGCAGTTGAACTTTTAAAAACTTTTAAAAAAACCTAAGTGTTTTCGGCCAGTGACTTTTGTGCAGTGATCAGTGATGAGGCCGCCTACGGAATATGAGGGGGGAGCGCGGGTGCCGACGGAAGCCGAGGAGGTGGACCCGCGGGCGCCGGCGATGATGATCTGCGCCCGGCTCGCTGGCCGCGCCATCATTCGCGTCGTCGGACGCTGCGAGGAAGCCCAGGAAAACAGTCAGCTCGGTCAGTACCGTCGTTGACGACCGATGTTCAAGTATTGCTATAAATAAGCATGAACTTATCATGTACAATTTTTAAATTTATCATGTGCACATGAACAGCTGTGAGAGCCTGAATATTTAAAGAACCTATTTAAACCCGAACCCTAGTGTAAACATTCCATACGTACTTGAAAGTTGGCCGACGGTCTTATTTTTGATACAGTAAGGCGATAGAAAGAGAATTCGTATGTCAAAATCTGGCAATGCATGTATCATAATATGTACTTAGTCGATAAGACTGCGATGTACCTAAACTGCATTTGCGCGAGGCGTACCAAGACAAACAATATGTACCTACATATGTTCATTAATGATCTGTGATCGGTCAGTGTATGGTACTGAGATTAGTCTCTCATATTTTATATTTACTTCTTTATTGTGTATTATGTACCTATCTACCTATAGTCTGCATAACGCATAACCAATGGTTAGTCGGCAAAAAATGGCGCTTAATCAAAATTTCTACATCTCTCATTACAGGCAAATCTAAAATATACCTACTTATTTAATAAAAGCTTAGGCTTGACAGACACAACAAACAGACAGTGTTTAAAACTGGTCTAGAGGAAAATAAAAATAGAATCGGATACTTGAAATTGTGCTACAATCATTAGAGTGATTATTACGTATTAACACTCGGTTGGGCAGTAGGTAATTAACCTACTAAATCATATCATAATCCTGAGTCTATGATTTAAGTCGCATTACTAGTATAATCTACCATCTACCGAAAATGGAAACTTCTTCAAATAAATAAATAGATATTAGGGGACATCTTACACAGATCAACCAAGATATACGTACTTATATAGATAAATACATAGGAAACACCCATGACTCAGGAGCAAATATTTGTGTTCATCACACAAATAAATGCCCTTACCGGTATTCGAACCCAGGACCATCGGCTTCACAGGCAGGGCTACTACCCACTAGGCCAGACCGGTCGTCGAAAGTATATAGATAAATACATAAAAAACACCCATGACTCAGGAACAAATATTTGTGTTCATCACACCGGTCGTCTAAATGTTAATATAACTACAATAAAAACAAATCATAGTATTTAATTATCGTCGATATTTTAATCAAGTTGGCTAATAATCTCGAGAACAACAATAACAATGGCTGATGGGAAAAATACACTATCTATACACGGTGTTTCCTGTAACAGGAGCAATAAATTAACTTTTAAAATTATTAAATTTTTAGATTAATACCTTTTCATACTAATTACATTATTTTCAATGTACGCTGCAATCTGTGTGTTTGACGTTAATTGTCACCCTTTAAACAACAAATTTTGCAATAAATTGCGTCTTAGAATAAACTTTAAAGTGTAATAAAAAAAAACAAGTTATTTTTAAAAGTTGCTGAACAAATGTTGGTCAGTCTGAGGAGTACAGCTTACAGCTTAATTTAATGCTCCTGTTACAGGAAACACCCGGTATATCATATACGGCTACGTTTTTGTAAATAGATGTGAACTGAAAATTTTTGTCAAATCCGCGTTAAGCATTACCTATAGTTAGAAAGACGAGACAGGTCAAAAAACTCGCGATATATGTACCTACTAAACAAATTTGTGTACCTACAGTAAGGTAAGGTTATGTAACCAACGTCAAATTAGAACATCTAAAAGGAATTCCTAAATGTTTGGAGATAGGTAGACTGTCATTGTTCCTGTTCCTACATAATATATTACCTGTCTCTACTAGAAGACAAAAGACGAGCTATAATTATTTAAATTGCGTAGACATGTAATCTTATCAGCAAATTGCGTTGTCTGAACACCTAATTGTATCTATTTATTGATATGAATGTCGAGAATAGCTGGTAGGTATATAATTATGCGTTACATAATTTCGTTCATAGAGCAGGTATAGACTGTCTGATATGCAAAGATAAAAAATCTAAGCTAGATTACCATGATACCTAAATAAATAAACACGGTAACTAAATCATTGATTTAGCAAGAAACATTACGTATTAGCTAAATAAATACATAAGTAGGTAGGTAAAAGGTACCTATAATTTTATTCATATTTTTAATAAACTTAAAGTAGCACCTTGCTCTAGGTAGACCTATGATCTAATCGCTAAAGATGTACAAAAGTTGGAAAATTTCTCGGAAATTTCAAAGAAAATTTCACAGGAAACAAAGGAAACTTTCATTTTGGAAATGGATAATTTGGATTCCCTTAAAAATATATGAGACGTTTCCAAAATTTTTCCATGTGGAAATTTCGCAAATTTGGAAACTTTCCGACGGCACATCAGAAGTCATCGCTCAAAAACATATCAACATATACCCGCGTTAATATCTGATCGAGAAATTAAATATATATTTTATTATATTTCTACTACTAAATAAATTTAGAAAATATTTTAACAAAATATTAGTGTACGTATGCAATCCAGGTCTACGAAATATTAAGAATTTGAGCAATTTATTGTTGGCCGTCTACTTACCATAGTGTCGCATATACAAAACCCACTATTTAATAATACATTAAAACCGTGTCATCAAAATAAACAAAAGTAAAAAAAAAACAAACAATTACAATCATTGTAGATAAACACTTTATTTACATACAAGATATATACAGTGGTACTACGTAAACGAAATTAATAACTAGCTTAAATCTAAAATAGGCCCTTGAGGCATTGTACCAAGGATGCTGGCGGCATTTCCCCGCTGTATCGCAATGCTGATACGTTGTGCGAGAAAGCCGCCAGCTCTTCGCTCACCAGTTAGGTCAACCAGACGCTTCGCGATTTCTGCAAACAACTTGTGCGCGCTGGGACTCAATGGACCTAGAATGTTATGTACTTATATCATATGTTTATCATAATTGCGTATATCAACTTCATATCTATTATAATCTGAATAATCTATAACAACAAATACATGTGCCGTTTTCAAGCAGATAGGTACCTATGGTCGGTGTCGGTAGTAACTAATACGGCTCTACAGCTATAAAAATTATGTTACAAATCGACCTTGTCAACAATACATTGTGCCTGAAAACGTCACATATATACATATATGATGCCAGTCGGTCGCTACTTGCCTCGGCTGCCAAGCGTCTGCAGCGAATGTCTTTCCCATGTGTATAATTAATCAAGTAAGATGTATTTTCAATGACAGGCTCAATCCCCTGCGGCATCTCAAAATTTTCGGTCAGTATAAGAAGTAGCTACCTAACCTAAACGTGCGAGCTAAGTATGATGATCAGAAGATCAGAACACATAGTATTCGCCGGTCATAGCAGTAGCTATTAGGCTACAGATAGTACCTACAGATTACAGGACTTATTTAATGAATATCTTAACCGCTCCTCGCCTAGTTCATTTGGGCACTTCGTAAATTTATAAGTTCACGTACAGATCTGATTTTGTTTGCAAACTGCACTATTTCTTATAATGCTTACCCTGTCCGATGATTATGACCTATATTTTCTTAAATTTCGTATGAGATGTTAATTCTAGTTTTTCGTGATTTTCAACTATTGTAGCTAGTAGTTAGCTAGACTAAATTTAAATGTACCTAATCTGATAAATGCTTGGCGAAATGTTTTGTAACTACCTAGGTACCTTAAGAGCCCGGCAAGCTTGGCCGAATTGCACCTTCCCATACAAACGTAGTTCCGCTCTCATTTTAAAATTACGTGTTGGATTGTAATGAAACTGCACATACAATGACATGAGGTATATCTAGGTCCTAAATTAGTTTATATAGCTCCAGTTTATAAAACAAACGAAATAGAGCAAAAACAAGTTTTATATGAAAAACTTAAATTCGCTGTATTTTTTAACTATGGTAAGCTAATTACAGACATTGACATACCTTATCCTATTGTATGTACAAAGTTTCAGAGCAATCTAGCTAGTCGTTTTAAAATTAGAGCGGAACTACGTTTGTATGGAGAACCGAGCTTGCCGGCGGAGAGCCTTAACACTTGATTACTTACTGCAAAGATAGATATAACTCCGTAATAGATGGATACAGTCTAAGGAAAAAACGTGCCTCGAAAATCACGAAAATTTGACTCTCGATCAGATGGCGCTAGTACCTTTGGCCTACTCTCGTATAGAGGGCGTTCACGGTTTCGTTTGTTATTTAACAATTTTAACGCCTATCAGTGAAAGATGGGTAAAAATAAAGGTATAAACATGGGTCAAAATCATGAAAATAATTAATGCAAATAAAAATAAACATTTATCCCTCTTTAAATACATTTTACCGTACTTTTATAAACCTTCATTTTTAGTTTTAAAATGTGTCGATATATGGCAGTGAATTTACTGTGGTTACAAAATTTACTATGATAGTACCGCTCTATAATATTATATCCTCTTTACTTACTGCCTACAGTGAAATTCAGAATTAAAGAAGCCAAATTGAAGTTATATTTGTAGATTAATTACTATTTAAAGCATTTATCACTGGAAATCGGCATCAATGTTAACAATGCATGTCACAGCAATGTCCAAATGATAATTAGGCATGGTCGCTGCTCAAGTGTAACTAAGCGTATTGTAACCACTGGGTGTAGTCGTCAAGGGTAAGGAGTCACATAGATAGTGGCTACCACTTTTCTAATTGCTTGTATGTAAATTAGGTGTCCACAACTTTCATCGTGACTGCACTTAAACTCCTCCTCAGGATCCTAGTTAGAGCAAGATACAGCAGACAGGACACAGATGTCAAAATTTGTCTTCTTGAGCCAAAAGTTGAGCACATTTGCGATAATGGGTTGGTGTTACTTATGAAAACTACGTCGGGAGCAGTTTAGGTGATGTAATATGATAAACCAGAAATAACGTTCCAGTATCCTTAATATTTAGTGTTCTTCTGTCTATATATGACTTAGTTACCTCTCGCTTTTCATTTAGTGACCCGTTTTATCTACTCTTAGCATGAAATGAAAGTCAACAGTTTTATATATTTATACGTCTCTACCACAAGTCGAAGCGCTGGTGGCCTAGCGGTAAGAGCGTGCGACTTGCAATCCGAAGGTCGCAGGTTCAAACCCTGGCTCGTACCAATGAGTTTTTCGGAACTTAATGTACGAAATATCATTTGATATTTACCAGTCGCTTTTCGGTGAAGGAAAACATCGTGGGGAAACCGGACTAATCCCAACAAGGCCTAGTTTCCCCTCTGGGTTGGAAGGTCAGATGGCAGTCGCTTTCTTAAAAACCTACGCCAATTCTTGGGATTAGTTGCCAAGCGGACCCCAGACTCCCATGAGCCGTGGCAAAATGCCGGGACAACGCGAGGAAGATGATGATGATGATACGTCTCTACCACAACGTTGCATGTAGAGGTACCATTACAGAATTTTATATAGTAAAAGTGTGTGTCCTTCCATTGTTTGATGACCTTACATGCTCCGTTGGTGAAGAAAAAGAATTGAGGAGATACCTAATTACGCAAATCTCTCGGAAACCACTATTATTGCCGCACATTTAACGAGTTTGCACTAATTAACGACTCACACATTCCGTTGTCGGTTTTAGCTAGGTACTGTTAATTTGGTATACCATTTTGGGCTTAAAGTAGAAATTCATTGAAAAAGTAAGTTTCATTAATTGTAATTCTCGATGTTCTCGTGGAGCTCATTGAAGCAAAAATGAAAAAAAGGAAATTAAACCTTAGTCTAATGAGTCTTAAACTCATCATGAAAGTGATTTAGAGTAAGAGAGTTTTTATTTAGAGTGTAATAGAGATTTCAGTGCTCTCAGAAAGTATTTTAGAGGCAGTATGGTCGGATGATCGTATACAATATAAATTTAGATACAATCTTATAAGTATACATGATAAAATGTACATGCATGCTCTCGTATATGTATTATTTTATTCTGCTAATTTTGAAACAGCATATTTTATAATAATCCATATAGGATCCATCCATATATCTTACATTGTTTCCAATAAGTAAATTAAAATTAAAATAGGTACATGGATGTCTAAGCATTAGTAAAAAATGTAGAGAAATGAAAACGGATCGCTTAGTAAGGTAAGGTGGGGCGAACATAGTTATTTTTTGCTCGGGGCAAGACAAACAGTATGAGGATTCCATACAAGTGTTTGTCTTGTCCCCGTGATAGTCTTACCCCACCTTATACAGATTTTTTTCCTTACCGAGATAGAAACCTATTACTTATTCTGTGTTAGAACATAGAACTTTGTTTTATTTAAAAGTAATTACATTGTGTCGGTAAAGCAACAAAATATGTATTATGTAAATACCTACTTTGTGTAAAATCTTTTAACTGCACTAGCCAGGAAAAAAAATACTCGTTGGTACGTTGGTTTCCCAAAAATATATTGACAAAGATCACCTTACATTTAATCGATATTAGTCAAACAAATAAATAAATATGAGTTAATTTTGGACAAGTAGAGTATTGTGGAGGTTGAACGGTAACACAAAATACTCGAAGATGTTCAACCTTGGCAGGCACCTATCAAAACCCGCTTCTCGTGTTTCCCAATAATTTCTCGAGCGGTTACCGCACCGCCCAATTTCCAGTTCACAGCTGTTTATTAATTGAAACATATCATGAATACTGTTACAAATTGCGACCCGTTGAGTATTACGTGAATTATGGTTATGGATACGGTTTCGTGTGGTTTCTGATTCGACGGATTAGATGTCTCGTTCAATGATATAGTCTTGAGACCTTGTTGGGGCATTGCGAATCTTCTTGGAGAGATTCGGGACGTAGGCGAACAACACACGAACGCGAAGCGGCACGGCGCGGAGCGAGGTGAATCAATTCTTTGATACCTATAGAAGTGTCCTACGTGGGCGATCTCGTTGCGAACGCAAACGCCTTGGGCCCGCCGCGCCGCGCCGCGACGCGCCGCCTCGCTTCGCGTTCGCGAGCGTTCGCCTACGTAAGACGCAGCATTAAGGATGACTCACGTTAGACCGGGCCGTGTCCGGGCCGGAGCTTCCGGCGCTTACTTTTCTATGACATGACAGGTGATCACGTGATGCTTTCCATAGAAAACGAAGCGCCGGAAGCTCCGGCCCGGACACGGCCCGGTCTAACGTGAGTCATCCTTTAAGCGTTGACTCACATTATTATTATATTAATGGTCGAATTATGTAAGGTAAATCCATATCTTTTTATACAGGTAAGTAAATTGCCTAAAACCTGTTTTAATTAGAACGGGGTATGTCAAAAAATGGATAACTATTTAAAATTTAACTTAAATTGTGTTCCTTTAATCTCATTTTATATCTATAAAGTACCTTACATTTATGTTTGTTTTATTATTGTTAGGAATAACAATTGCTGTAATACTTAAAATGAAATGTTTATTTTATCATCTTACTGGAATTAACTTAATTAAATCATTAAAAATATAGGCATTTAACAATGTATTTTTCAACACACTTGCACAAAACGACGTTTTTATTCCACCGATTTTTGGCTCATAATCCTAGATAAACACGCGTGTTTTTTCAGTATATTATAACACGTGCTTTTTCATTATATTATCCGACTGAGTTAGGAAGGTAACTGATTGCTAATAATATGCATGGAAACGGAGCCTTCTTAATTTAATCGAGTAATTTTTTTTAAAACCAACTATTAGGTTTCAAATGTTAGTTTAAAGAAGTTTTATCTCACCAAACATAATTTATAGTTTAAATTATCTCGTAAATTACATTAATGAATAAACATAACATTTTATCGTTTTGCTCACCAGCCTTGCGTTTAGAAATACGAAAATATTAGCTTTTTTACATTTTTTTCATTGGCTGTTTTTCGTTTTCGTTCGCGCCTTTGCCTTGCGCGCGCATTGGAATCGTGCGTAAAAAAAAACGCGCCAGCCATTTTCCGTATGTCTAAAAATTGGAATAGTTTTGCGTGTTTTTACGTTTTTAGTTTATATGTTTATATATTGACGAAAATATCATTTTCAAGCATTGAAAATGAAGAACTCATAAAATTGACGCTGCCAGTAATACTAATACTAGGAATACTAGAGACAAGAGCCAAGAACGATAACCTTTTACCATCAAAATCGGGTAAAAAATAATTGGCAGCATATGAAACTTTTATACAATGGAAAATCAGCAAAAACGCCCAGTCTTTCTTGAAAAACGTGTTGGTAGCTTACTTCAATGAACTGGCGAATAAGTGCCTACAAGCCCAGCACGCATTGGTGCAAATTATTCGACGTTAAAACTGTAAGCCACCATTTTGAAAATTGTACTTTTACTGTTTTGACAAAAAAAAAACTAATATATGTTTTGTTTTTTCCGCGCAAGTGTGTTGAAAAACGTCGTATGAAACGCGTGTGCATTGGTCATTACACACATCGGCTTTCTTATTGCGCGCTCGCTTCAGCTCGCGCGCACAATATCGCCTCGTGTGTAATAGCCAACTTAGCATACTCATAATGTACTATTAAAATACGGAAGATTTAATTGTGAGACAAAGATATACTCATATCTACAATAGAAATGAGAGAAAATCTTAACAGATCACTGATTAAGTACTACACTTTCGATCACATAACAATAACATATTGACGTAACTGTCGTTTTTGTTCGCGGCATACTACTCCACCTAACTATTCCACCTGAACCGCCGTAAAAACCGCAAGAATCTTGGCTGGAATCCGCACATTTTGCCTTTGTCGTTAAAACCTAGATTGAACGAAAAATAATCCTACATCACTGATTCAGAGTTTATAATCGTTTGAGATATAGGGGATAATTACGCGGAACATATTAACTTTGTTTACGCAACGCAAAGCTAACTGTTCTAAGGTGTTGGTATTGCAGGCTTTCGTAAACCTAACGAAGATATCGTGTAAAAATTGTGAAATTGTCCAAGGCCGGGTCGAGACCGTCGCTTCGTAGCGGTGATTAATTTCTTAATATCATAATTCATTCACTTATCAAAAGTAAATCTGCGAACTGGCCACTCTTAACATGCAGGTTGTATTCTTACAAAATAAATTATTTCTACGCATTTCTTTTATGGTGGGCCCTGATCGTACCTAATCTTCACAGTATTTAGGCACGTAGGTATATACTTTGAAGATTAGAATAGAATAGAATAGAATATTTTTATTTTGCTTAAAAATGTGGTACAAGAGATGTTATAAAAAATATATCGTGGTCACACACATTCCACCAGAAACAGGCATGCAAAATTTAAAGTACCTAAATATTAAAAGAAAGCATGCAACGGTACGCATTTAGAGTACTTACTACTAATATTCTAGTGCTCTTAAATCTAGCGTTTTACTAAAATGTTAAAATTACAATTATATTACCAATATGTCATAACTACAATACAGATTCAATAACTAATTATATCATAAAATCTCAAGTTTGATGTCTAAAGTAATCGAAATATTCTTCAACAAAGTAAAAACATTCTTGAATGAGCCAGTTCTTAAGTTTAGGTACGCTTAAATAAACTAATAGGCAGATCTTTAATGCAGGCGATTAAAAATGTCAATGGACTTACAGTATGCGTTATTGCTGTACAAATGTGTCTTACGGCCAGGGCCAGCGAGACGATCTGGGTACCTTGTAGGAAAGTTGCATATATCTTTAAATGTTTTGAAGAGTTCTGGGTGGGCCTTAACGAATAAACGGGTAAGTAGAGTCTGGCAAACGCAACTTGTCATTCAGTAAGAACCAGGAAAATTATACTTATCCCTTTCTTTTGGGTGCTAATACTAGCGTAGGACAAAGACAGTATGATTCTCTCTGTCTATGTTTGAAATGAGACAGTCCTGGGCCAAACTATATCTGCCTACAAACAATTAATAGCTATTAACCTGCCTATTTTCATCACACTTGTTCATGATTTTTATCACACTTGTTCACACAGGCGGATAGGGTAGGGAGTAATTTACTCCCATGGGAGAAATTGTTTTTAGGGTTCCGTACCCAAAGGGTAAAAACGGGACCCTATTACTAAGACTCCGCTGTCCGTCTGTCCGTCTGTCTATCACCAGGCTGTATCTCATGAACCGTGATAGCTAGACAGTTGAAATTTTCACAGACGATGTATTTCTGTTGCCGCTATAACAACAAATACTAATAAAACTCGCACTTTTTTATTATTATCTTAGTAAGTCATGCTACTTACAAAGGACATAAAAAGTCTTTTGTATATCAACACTTAATTCGTTTATGATTTTATAAATTTCAGTACGACGAAAGGTTTTTTTATCATGTAATACCTAGAAGGCAATCGAGCAGACGAATCACCTGATGGTAAGCTAATTCCGTCGCCCATGGGACCCACACCCGCAACACCAGAGGGGTCGTAAGGCATTGCCGGCCTTTGAAATAAGTTTTATAGCCAATTATGCCAATAGCGCACCAATAGATATTTTTTATAACACCATTTCTGATTTCTAATTAGTCCCTTAGTGACGTAATTTGTGGATGAGTTAATCGGGTCCAACACTAAAGCACAATTTTATGTTTAACTTTAGGTAGTCGTTACCTACTGCCTACTGGTTAATTACTGCCGTGATACTATTAAAAATGCAATGCATTTCGCTATAAATTATTTAACTTCAATGTTTGCGTCAATCTGGGGCTGTATTTGTTTTGGAATAGGTACCTAGTAAAGAAACGAACGGAGTGTGATTCTACCCGTAGCTGTTAGTCGCAATTCCTAATATTAGAATGTTATTTTGGAAAAGGAAACGTTCTGCGCAGTTGTTCTTCGCTACTCAACTAATATATACGGTACCTAGCGATTGTATGTGTTTCATTTACCTATTTGTGTAGTAATAAATAACTAGAATACCTACCAATAAAATATGTAGGTACAACAAGTAGGTTCCTACATAATATATCACTATCACATTACGAAATAAAGCTACACTAAGCAATTACCTAATGTCTACCTACATCAAACCCATAGTCAATAAGAGATCAAAAGCTCAGAAAAATATAAATTACAAAGAATAAATAATAAAAAAACAAAAAAAAACAAAGGATAAATTTACAAAGTAAACAACCTACCTATAGTTTGTCAAGGGACTGTCTCATTTCGGGCGTAGACGGAGAGTCATACTGTCTTTGTCTTGCACTGGTGCTGGCGCCCAGAAGAACGGGATGACTGTAGTTTTTTTAGGGTTCCGTACCCAAAGGGTAAAAACGGGACCCCATTACTAAGACTCCGCTGTCCGTCTGTCGGTCTGTCACCACTGTCACCAGGCTGTATCTCATGAACCGTGATAGCTAGACAGTTGAAATTTTCACAGATGATTATTTCTGTTGCCGATATAACAACAAATACTAAAAACAGAATAATATAAATATTTAAATGGGGCTCCCATACAACAAACGTGATTTTTTGCTGTTTTTTTCCGCAATGGTACGGAACCCTTCGTGCGCGAGTCCGACTCGCACTTGGCCGGTTTTTTTTTTCGTTCTTATTTACTGACAAGATTTGCTTGACCACCTATATATGCAGCGATTGATATATGTATAGATACCTACTTAACCTAATAATCTATTACTCTTTATCTAGATATTATATGAATAAAGTAATTTAATTTTGAATAAAACGTTTTATATTTTGCGGAAGTCCATACTGACCATACGGCAAAACCGAAGTGATTTTACTGTTTTCCTCGTTCTTAACTACATCCATATAGGCTTGCGGAAGACAACAATAAGTATACAATGAATTCGCTAACATGCGGAAGACATGCACGTTAGAATCACTGCGTGCTGTCGATGCCGGTCGCTGGCATGGCTCGCTCACGATCGATTTAGAACATCTTACACAGTGATTTACAAACATGACTCTCCAGCACATGTTGGCCTTAGCAGAACAATTTATTCCATAAAGGTAAACCGGGCGAGAAAAGGTCACTGTTCGTTGTACTTCCGTATTATAGATGTGAATGTGCCGCGTACATGCCGCGTATGACTCACTGCCAATAATTAGGCTGTGTGTCGTAATTAACGAACAGGTTTGAATCGTTATAGAAATTTAGTAGACCTTGTAATCAAACAAAGCAGTACTTATGCTCATTTTCACTACCCGAGTAAGGTATAATGTCTCACATTAAATATGATAATATGAAGAAGTCACAAAACTGCGTAGTAAAAATATTTAAAACTGATTTATCGGAAATGATAATTTGAAACATTTTTCGAACAAAGTTTTTGAAACAAAATATCGTCTTAGTACAAGTACATGTATGATGGATCTGGGTTAGATTTAGAATAAGTATTAAATAAAGAATTACAGGATTTTTATAAAATGTGACCCTGGCTGTATCAGTCCCAATAATCAGGTCCTGAATTCAGATGTCTCTGTAGTGGGCATTATTCCGCTACGAAATTATGAACGCATCCTGTTTAATTATTTTGGTTTTTTTCATCCATCTGGATAAGCTAAAGCTCTAAGCCATACTGCCTACATCCTGTTTCAGCTGTTCCGGCTGTTTGGTTCGACCAAACTGTGTAGTGTAGTGTAGTCAATTAAAAAAAACAGGCTGTATGTTTTTTGTTTTATTCGTTCTTCTGGACAGGCTAAGACCATAGGCCATACTGCCTCTTCTTCGGTAAGATTAAATTTCATAACCGGCTGTATGGTTTCTGGCTGTCATTAGTGTCATTCGAATGTCAATGTCAAAAATGAAACTCCCGAAATATCAACATTGCGCTATCACCAAAAAACCCCTAAATTTTAAATTAAACACTATCCCAAAACGTTATATAATAAAAACTAAATTGTGTCAATTTTATTTAGCGCAATTTCTGGAGTATACCTAAAGCGAGTGATGTGCGCACTCATAAAACTTATAAATAGGTCAGCCGACTAAAACTGCTTTTCTTACGCTGCTCTTGTAGTGTTAAATTTATCTGGAGCTCGCTGGACATTCGTGGTATTTTCGATAGACTTAGATAAGTGTCAAACATGGCCCTAGCGGTGACTCGTGTTGTTCTGAGGTGTGAAGATGCTCAGGAATCTCAAACCCTAGGTAACGTGGTTTGTCTAATTATAGGTGCAGATCAATTACTTGTGATGTAACATCCTTGTACTTGGGTATTCTACAGCTATTGTTTTATAAACTTCACATACAGTCATGTCACAAACCTTGAATTATATTAAACAATAATAAAATGCTCTAGGTGCATTGTGTTACTGAAGTCTTAATATTCGTCTTGTAAATAAAAGTTTTGTAATTTTTTAATGCTAAATGGTAAATATATCTTTTAATTCAAAATTTTATAACCTATATGATATGATGAAACCCATTTTTTTTAGATTTGGGAGAATTTTAAATAATTATTCAAAGAGTTGTGAGGTTAATACCTAAAGCAACTATCTGATGGAGTATTAATATCAGCTGTGATTTCACATGGAGAGAACCAGGGATTTGTGGTCCCAGTAATGATATAGAATGAAAAACCAGTACCAGGAGTTGCCCTAACTGCCTTGTTCAAGAGATGATTTTGGCCCTTACAGTTAACCCCTTGGAGCCCATTAACATCATATGAGTATTGCCTCTCATGTCATTGTTATAAGATATAGTATACAAATGTCTGGGTTCTTACGGGTTAATAGACAGACCAGCTATATAACTTTTAATGTCGAAACGGGGCCCACTGATTATCAGTCTGCCAGACGATATCAGTCTGTCAGTTAGAACAAAAATTTGGCAGTTCCGAACAACTGACAGGCCGATATCGTCCGGCAGACTGGTAATCAGTGGGCCACTTAAGGGTGGTACTCCACTTTTGCAAAGGGTATTGCGTCTCACATTTTGCTTAATGAGAGAGTGAGACGCAATGCACATTGGCCAGGTGTAATACCACCCTAACACCATTTATTCCAATCTTTGCAGACCTGTCAGAATGCCAGCTGATGCAAGTCCCGGATGCAGTGTACCACCTCATGCGACACACGGAGCTTAAGAGCTGCGATCTCAGTGGCAATGTCATCACCAAGATACCTCCCAAGTTTGCGGTCAAGTTCAGTTTGATCACAGGTCTGTATTTTCATTTTGTTTTAAATTTTCCTAATCCCTACTACAATTATAAATGCATGTCTGTTATGTTTTCACGCTCAAATCGCTGATCCAATTGAGATAAAATTTGGTTTGGTAACATCTTTAGGCCCAGGGAAGAAGATAGCATGGTTTTTATCAATAATCATTATTCCATACAGGCAAAGTCCAAGTAGCCAGCCACTGAACTAGGGGGGACAAGTTGGTATCGCCGTTGGGGGGGGGCTGCTACATATTGCTAGATGGTTTAATATTATATTGTGCATTAGTTACATTACTCACCTGACCAATTAAGTGTAGCCTTGACATTGACACCTTTTCTGAAAATTAGTTTTATGAATTAAATAGGACGTCTAGCAAATATTGACAAGGTCAGTATCTTGATTAAAAATAAGCAAATAAATTTTAAACATTGATGTGGAGATGACCGTCATATGAAATGTTTGGTTGGGAAGACAGTTATGGGGCAAGAACTCTCGTATTTGTATATGTACTTTGCTCAGACGCTGGCAGAATGGTAGAGCATCGGTCCTTCTGCTTTACCGACCTTCTGTAAGTGGAGTACATGCACAAACACAGTTAAAAGAGGCGGGAGAGCTTGTAGACAGTCGTATGCGATAGACGGTCTTCCCCACGTTGACCTTAAAGTTAATGTAGCCCCACCATCATGGTAATACCTGAATGGGGTCCCACGCCATACACCGCGGAATTTTTGATAAATTAACAATTATTTTGTGATCATTTCAGATTTGAACCTCTCAAACAATCAGATGGCCAGATTGCCAGATGAGCTGTGCACACTGGCTTGCCTGGAGCGGCTGGACATCTCCCATAACAGCTTTGTGGCCCTCCCGGCCATCGCCTGCCAGTGTCCCAGTCTCCACACATTACATGCACACCACAATCAGATTATTGGTAAGTTCACTATTTACTTTGCAATCACTTCATGATTGGAACTAGTTTGTTGTGCACCAGTATCATATTTGTCTGATCATTGATCAATTAGGTATATAATATTGTTAAAGTAACAGTACTGAATGTATAATCATTATTATTATTCGTAATAATGGCTTCTCTGCTACCAGGCACTTTGCCAACGTCAAGTGTATTTTTCGTTCTTATTGAGTGAACATAATAGTACATTGTGCAATGTGGGGGGTAAGTGAAATATTGTTACTAGTCTTTAATTCGTTTCTCCAATGATGTTCGGCTCGGACACCAGATCTTCAATCTCCTGGTTCTTGCGGAGTCTCCAGGTTCCGTCCTCTCGACGTGTGGGCTTTGAACAGAGTAGCATGGCGGTCTTTGGTGTCAGAGGCCAAGATCCACTTCTGGTCGTCGCGCCTCAGCAGTAAGTAAGTAAGTGAGTCTTTAATTCACTCCAGCCTGATAACAGTAAGTCGTCGATATTCAGTCATCCGTCAAGGCCTCCACCATGCACTGGAGGATAGCTGGAGCAACAGTACAAAGCATAATGGCGGCCGAGACCACGAATCGCCGAATGATGTCCAAAGAATTAGTTATTTGCATTTCCAGAAGAATTCTTCATAAACTGCACCCATTGCGCTTGCCATTCACTGCATATCCTATCAAAATTATACATTAAACAGCAGAATGCAAAAAATAAATAAAAATGTATGGTGCACGATCCGCCATGTTCCGTGGATCATTCGAAAGTCCATAAATATAATTCTTTGCACTAGATGTATACAGCATACTGACAAATCAATCTGTCAATTTTGGTGGCTTTATTTTTAATTCGATTGACGTAATGTGGCAATACAAAAGAGTATTTAGTATTGTATACTTAGATTTTTACATTGATATAAAATACATGTCAAATACCTAGATCAGTTGATCCACTAGTCATTTGTTAGAGTCTGTGCTGTGCGGAAAGAGAAGAGTCGTGGAATGTATTGTGCCCCATACATTTACACGACTTTTCTCTTTCCGAACAGACTAGAGTATGATTACACCTGGGTCACTCTTTTAAATCACATTTTATAGCATTTAATACACCAAACCTTAATGGTTCATTAAGTTTGGTGTAAGCATGCTAGTAAATATGTTTCAGCATTTCTTCTAACAAAATGTCTCTTGGCTGGCTATACAAAATAATGGCAAGAAATAGCTGATCACCGAATCCTAATAGTTCAACCAGTAGAACCAAAGAGACTCTTTTCAGTTATGTCTGAACATTCATTCTTTTCAGAGGTAGACGTGGACCGGTTGGGGCGGTCGCGCGCCCTCGAGTACGTGGACCTGAGCGACAACCCCCTCCCGCCGCGCGTGCACGACGAGCTCAAGCAGCTCTCGCGGCCCTCCGTGGCCGTGTCCGAGCGCGTCAAGGAGGACTGGGAGGAGGACCTCCTCCTCTAGGAGGCTGACTCGCGTTCAGGGCCAGAGCTGACATTCATACGAGCTTGTGATACTCGATTTATAGTCATTGTAGTTGTGAACGTCCGTTTTTTATAATAAGTACAAGACTTTTTAAATCTGTGTTTTTTAGCAAATATTTAAATCGAATGGCTCTATATAGTCACGCTGCATATAGTATGTAACAAAGCCTAAATAATAAATCAAATCGAATCGGAGTAACAGCTGATGTAACTGAATAAAAATGTCATTTATAGCCTGTTGAGATAGATGCAGTATATTTCATAAAACAGCAATATTTCAGTAACTAGTACTTATTATTTGTAATGCTCGTACCTACGCTGTGATACTGGCCCTAACCTACCTGTGATCTGTCTATGAGAATATGACAATATAAATTGTGTATTGTTAGTTCGTGCATTGCATATTGTTTTATGTACCTAAGAGTAAATGTGGATTCCGTTAACTGCAACGCCCGTGTCGAAATCGTGGTTTGCACAAATATTATTAGAACGCAGGATCTATCAAGGGCTTACTTTATTCTGGTCCTAAATATTATTACTAGCGTTGCTTCAAAGTTTAAACTATTTTTGGTTCAACCTAGGTAGGACCTGGAGACAGTATGTAGTACTTTTTATAATGGGTTTGTGCAATATGTTTCCAGTGAGTTCTCGGGTTGAGTGCTGTAACGGTATTTTTAAAATAATGAATTACTTCATTGTGCTCAAAGAGGTGTGTATATTAAAAATACATAGTGGGACGCCAGGGTGAAATTTATAATTATTTGAATCTAGATTGATGATAAGTTTTGTTCAAACGATACTGACCTGAAGGAACCGTAGAATGTGTGCTCCAAATTATGCTCCAGAATTCAAAATTTAAAATAATTTATGAAATTATTATATATGAAAAAAACTGTTGGAGCACAATTACCCAGTGGGGAGCAAAGTAGGCATATTTTACGGTAGATATATGAGTTAGGCATAGTTTATACAACACCAGTGATACTGGTAATTTTTCTATAAATATATCTGTTTATTTGTACATTGAAAGATTGTAATGTTAATAAGGATATGCGATCACTCTCTCTGAATTACAGTACATACAGGTATATGAAATTGATATCTATAATACACCTGACTGGCTTAATTTATAATAAGTTTTTATATTGAATACTAGTCCATTCATTTAGATAAGAATGTGCTTTATGAATAAGGAAATATAGAGAAAACTCTAATTTGGTGCTAAAGGCATCCTTATATTTAAGATGAAGTGGCAGTTTATTATTTTTAACATATTTTTATTAACATTTATTGTGCTTCTTAACGGTTTTTGTTTGTTTTACGCATTTTAATCGATTTGTAAAATATCAATAAATTTTTCCCAAAGATTATTTTGACTGAAGATGATGATTTGGATTATGGATATGTATATATAGTACATATATAATAAACAGTTATTTTCTAAAATTGTTTTTCCTGAAATTTAATATAAGATTTTTAGTGTTTTATAAAAGTATTGGTACTATGATGTAATACTTGTAATATATATAAAACTAATTGAGTGTTTTATTTAATGCTTTGCCTGTTACACCACGTGCACACATAAAAATATCAATAATAACGGAAGCTAGAGGCCCTACCGCGAAAAACAAAAATATTTTTTACAGTAGATACATATGGTGCTAATTTCTCGCACTAGAGCTTAAAGTGCACTTTTCGTGCATATGTCGAAAGTTTAAAGGGCCATATGTACTGTAAAACGTTGTTCGATACACGTGCGAATAGGTAATTCGCAACTCGTGTCGATTTAAAACACTCCCTGCGGTCGTGATTTAATTTGTCGCCACTCGTTTCGAATTTCCTCTTTTCCGCACTTGTATCGAAAAAAACTATTTTATTTATCTGCATTGTTAAGCGCTGCCGCCATCGTGTGAATAAATACACAAATGGATACAATTCACACGATGGCGGTGGCGCTTTTTATCAAGCGTTGTTGGATTTTCGACTTTAAGCGTTGGCCGTTAAATCGAATTTAGCGTGCGGGCGGATTCCAGCGCTTTTTAACGCGCGTTGTAAAAGCGCTCGTGTGTGTGACTTCTAGTAGCGGAAAGTACCAAAAACTATACTATTGTTAGCGAGATCCTAACTCTATGGTAAGTCAGATTTTTACCTCCTTTTCGAATGTCAAGGTGACTATTAAAAAATGACAAATTCATAAATAACCGCTTTTCATCGCATTATACGTGATATATATATTAAACGTAAATGAATCATTATAATTAAAATTTTCATACGATATGGCAGGCCACGGTGCTGATGATGATCCAAACTTGAAGGGTCTTACTCGTTACTTCAACAGCTCTACAATAAGAGGTAGAGCAAATGTAAGTGTATGGAATTTAAAGTGAAATGGCTTAGATAATAATCGGCCTCAAACACAGTATTCGTCTCTTGTTACCACGTAAGAGAATAAAAGGACGACGGACGGTCCTGGGTCGCTCCAGGCAATCCCAACACTAGAAACGGCTGACAGCAAAAACCAAAAACGAAATTTCGTTATCTGCCTCTCTATCATTCGAATGTGTTAAAGCGATAGAGAGGCATATAATCGTAAATTTCGTGGTAGGCCCACAGAGGACACCTACCGCACAATTCGAAATTTCGTTATCTGACTATAGCTCGAATATGCAAGGCCGATAACAAAATATCAATTTACGCGATAGGGCCTACCGCCAATATCGAAACGTGATCTGCCTCTCTGTCGCTCGAATATGCAGGAACGACACAGAGGCAGATAACGATTTTCCATGTTGGCGGTAGGCCCCAGGGCCCCACGTGGGCCCTCTGTATACAAGTATGCTTTTAGGGTGAGATTTTGATTATTTATGTGTGTAAATAATTAATGTTTTCATAATATATATTTAAATCTTTAATTTTGTTGCGGTAAAGCATAGTTCTTGTTCTTACATATATAATAGATTGCTGTTAAATGTAGGTACCTAGATTGTCTCACCAAAAGGCGCCGCTATAATTTATTATTGTCTAGGATTTTTTATATTTATTAGTTATGTGTGCCATTCGTTAATTCTCATAAGAAATACCTATCCTTATTCAGTACTTCAACAATTTTGCAGGTAACAAAAGTGACTTATACGTTGCTTGCCGTGTATTACTTGTACAGTAAGATGAAGCCTAAGCCTAAACCTAAATCTAAAAAGTAAATGCAATGTTCATGATTCATTTACAATTTACAGTATCTGCTAACTGTAAGTATACTTTGTATAGTAGGTATACAGTGTTTTAGTGGGATAGTATGGGGAAATCCAAAACTATTGAAGATGCAGAAACTCTTTTAGGTTTTTTTGGAATTTAGTGGACCGCGAGCCAGGCGCAAATTTCGTCAGTCATCGCCTCCCGGGCGAAAACTCGTATAGCGGTTAACGGCTATGTATGATGAACCCTCGTGAACGTCAGATGCCGCTCCGTTGGTGGGTTGAGGAATGGCAGCCACCGAAACGCGTAACACGGACTTTCCACCGCGATACAACCAGCTGACGATTTGTTTTATTAACAATATCATCTAAACTATCATCTGACAAAGTATCAAACGGGAGGCGATGACGCCGATGACTGAAAAGAATTTTCTTTTTTACATGTTCATGTGATCAGCTGACGGTCTTTCCACAGCGATACAATCGGCTGACGATTTTGTTTATTCACAATAGAATCTAAACTATCATCTGACAAAGTATCAAGCAGGAGGCGATGACAAAAAAAAACTATAGACTTTATTTGCTGCCATTCCTCAACCCACCAACGGAGCGGTAGCTGACGTTCACGAGGGTTTATCATACATAGCCGTTAACCACTATACGAGTTTTCGCCCGGGAGGCGATTGGTCATGGAAAACTGTTCCTGGCTCGCGGTCTAGAACAATTTTGGCACAATCAGTCAAGAAAACTTACACCATGCCAATATTGTTTTCACAAAAAAATGTTTTCTAAGTCTGTTTTCTCTGTCTTCATTAGAATCGAGCTTTTCCATACTATCCCTCTTATAAAAACACTGTATGTAGATATACAAAATCTTAGATTCTTATGAAATTGAATATTTGCGCCAGATCAGATGTCACATTCTGACTGACTTGATGTTTATTCGTTATTAGCCAGGTCCACACAGAGCGAGCATATCGCGCACAAAATTAACGGCCAGTGTAGACGTACCTCGGCTGAGGCGATGCGCGCGAGGCAAATCTACACTGGCAATTTTGTATATAGTTTGTCAATGGACTGTCTCATTTCGAACATAGACAGAGAGAATCATACTATCTTTGTCTTACACAAGTACTAGCACCCAAAAGAAAGGGATGAGTATAATTTTCCTGGTTTACTGAGTGACAAATTGGTTTGACCAACTATAATACTATTACTTATTCTGTGGTTTTGTGCGCGAGGCAATCCGTCTCCATACTCGTGCGCCTAGGTCGCTAATCAGCGAAATCGACTCCACACTCGCGTTCGTGCCGTCGCGCCGCTTAGTCTGGAGTGGGCTTTGGAATTATAAATATATTAAAACTAAAGTTAACCGTAGCAGACTAGCGCACCGCGACCTTGGTGCGCCGCACCCATGAGTGAGAGCGAGAAAGAGGTATCTACTATAAAGCGCCCTCCACACGCGAAGAAATAATAAGAATTATTCTGTGCAAAATTCTGTGTGTGTGAACGTAGTGGTTATATACTCTTTGTGTGTGACAGCGTACTGTTCACACATTGTACTGTTCACACATTGTACAAATGAAAATGGAATGCATTTTTATCTTATCTGTGGCGTTTGTTCTGTCCTTTTTGCAGTATCGTAATCTCTCGCTCTATATTCTAACCTGCTGGAGTCCGTAATTACATAAGAAGGCTAAATTACATAAAATTCAGGTAAATTACTGTTTTTGCCCTTCTTATATATTATAGTGTGTGTATAATAGTTATTTACAGTTGATATTTGTTTTATCACCTACAGAATGTCCGGAGATAACGCCGACGGAGCCCAGCTGAAAGGCTTGTCCAAGTACTTCAATAGCCAGACATACAGCGGCAGAGCAAACGTTAGTATATTTTTCGTAGTTTTATTGTGGAATCCGTTACTTCCACTCTGACGTCTTTGACTAACATTCTAATGCGAACTTGGCTTAGCGAAGTATCCTGTCACTAAAAGACAATGTGTCTTCAGTTCTTGGAGCCCTTATTATCTAAGAGGAATAAGTCGGACTCGCGCACGAGGGGTTCCGTACCATTACGCAAAAAACGGCAAAAAAACACGTTTGTTGTATGGGAGCCCCAGTTAAATATTTATTTTATTCTATTTTTAGTATTTGTTGTTATAGCGGCAACCGAAATACATCATCTGTGAAAATTTCAACTGTCTAGCAATCACGGTTCTTGAGATACAGCCTGGTGACAGACGGACAGCGGAGTTAGTAATAGGGTCCCGTTTTTACCCTTTGTGTACGGAACCCTAAAAATGGGTGAAAGATTTTATATTCTCTTGCATGATAATGATAGTTGTTTCTTAATAAAAATGACTGAAAATATGATTGACATAATTGGTGAGTAAAATAATAATAGGCAAAACATTTCACCCAATCCTAATACATAAGTGGTTAAACATACATAGGGCAAGCAAGAATTAATAGCATACTTGTTGATCATTAGCATATTGCTCACTTAGATAGGCCCGACATTTGTCTGGGTATCCTCAAATTTGTTGCTGTGTCAAAACATTGAGGTGAACTCTAATATTCAGGGTCTTAGAACACTTTTCAGGCATCAGCTAATAGGGTGCTGGCAGCTCAATTCATAGAGACATTGACAGATTACAGTTTATAATTGATATAAGGGTGGTTTTACATCTGTCCAATGTCATTGCGTCTCATTCTCTCATTAAGCAAAATGTGAGACGCAATACACATTGGACAGATGGAATACCATCCTAAGTGATGTGTTTACTTTATATCTGGTTCTTATTAGGCTGTTATTTTAACACTTTCATTGCCACCCAGCCACACAAGACATCCGCGCCAGGCCACAAAAATTTAGTCATATAAAGCAGTTGTACCGGGTTGTCCGGCCTGGGAACCAAAACCATAAGATACCCGATGGTGGGGTTTTTCACATCTCATATTACTAGCTTACAATGATTGGAATTTCATGAGTAGCAATGTAGTCAACCATATACATAATAAAATTAATAAACCATCTGTAAACAGTTAATTTTGTGCTTATGGTCAATTGACAAGTTATATGTGTAAGTGCATAGCTTGTCAAGAACAAAAGTGTTGAATCAAATAGGCTTTGAAATCTAATTCTGAGTGCCATGACTTAAGTGTGTGACTTGTGATAATATTTAAAAAAAAACCGGCCAAGCGCGAGTCGGACTCGCGCACCGAGGGTTCCGTAGTTTTTAGTATTTGTTGTTAGAGCGGCAACAGAAATAAATCATCTGTGAAAATTTCAACTGTCTAGCTAACACGGTTCATGCAGACAGACGGACAGCGGAGTCTTAGTAATAGGGTCCCGTATTTACCCTTTGAGTATGGAACCCTAAAAATTATAATACATTAGTAGACAGAAAAATATCTTTTATAAAAACAGGCCATAAGCTAGCATTTCATATGGCACAGTACTAAGACTTTTTCTGTCTTTTTATGAAAGTTACCAAGATGCAACATGAAAAAATCGAACAAGCAGACGGTGAAGGTTAGGAACAGAACTGAGACCCTACTATGACAAAGACAATATGTATTCATAATATATCTTTTTTTTTCAGGTGGCCAAGGCGACATATGCATTCTTCGGTGTAGTGATCCTTTACAACATGCTTAAACCTAAGTCAAAGTAAATGAACACTTCATAATTCTTTAATTTTATGGTAACTAGCCATGGTTTTTGTTAAGTAAAATATACATTCATTTAGTGAGAAGTAAAATCATGTAAGTCATTGAAAATTATTTTCTTTACCCAACCTATTAATTAGTAACAGGGAATATTACGCGAAACTCTGCGCAGGGGGCGCCACTACCACAATCTGATGGTCTATCGCAAAACAAGAAAATCGAAATTTCGTTATTTAAAATCTCTGTCACTAACATGAAATAATTTCACGGTTTAGAGTTAGACTCACTTGTATTCGATCTCTGTCACTCGCTTATTCAAGAGATAAAGATAGGCAGACAGCGAAATTTCGGATTCGCATTTCCCGATAGGTTCTCTGTAAACAAACCGCCTTGGTGCATCAATGTCATATTTTATTATCTCTGAAAACTTGTCAAAAAACTTTTAAAGGCACAGTATGTATAAGTTACTCTATGGTTTACTAAACGGGCTAGTGCTGCACTCTGGTGGCAGAACATTGCAGTAATACCAGGCGTGACTCACTCCGCGATTTCGTCGCGCCGCTACAAGTACATGCGGCCGCCCCCAGTTCAGAGGTCTAGGTCTAGGTCTTGCCGCGCACCGCTACGGAACGGACGCCTGTTCGCGCTTGCGCCACCTAGCGGTCATATCTGTCGTAATAGACGCGTTTTGTTAGAGAGTGAATCTTCTGTACCTAGTACTATTATTTATTCTGTGGCAATACCCCCTATTTAGTACTAGTACCTTGTATTCTCATCACTGGAATACGCCCCTACAAGCCAGGTTCTGCTGAGGGAGTTCTTATGACATTTAATGGCTTCTCTACAGGATGGCCCAGTGTAGGCCAGTCCAAGGGACCCTGCTATGCGGTGGAATGACATAGCAATACCACTTGCTCCCTCTGACGCATAAATGCGTCCCTTGGAATGGCCTACGCTGGGCCATCGTGTAGAGAAGTCATAAGATGTTGCTTGGAGTTGGAGTTAATTATTTGAGTAGGTATGAATTTAAAATGTAGTGCGGCCAATGATTATTGTTAATGTTGTCCGCGTTCATAAATAAAACGATAGTAATTTATACACGTTATTTATTAAGATACACATTCATAGGGTAGAAAATAATTGTGTTGAATGCACCAGAAATTATAAATACAGTAATTTCAGATCTTAAGAATACTAGTGACAGTCTTAGGAAAATAGAACTTTTGAAATCATCTTTGGTCTAATCATTTTAAATTACCATTTGGAATAATGGGCATTTTGATTTTAACTTTAAACTCCGGACTTAGGTGTTAAGTCACATCTAACTTTTTTTTGTTAAGAATGCTTCTTAGCCTATAAATGTACATAACGTAGGGACAGAAATAAATAAAAATGCCCATATAGTCTTCATTCTAATATCAGAAAAGTATAAAAAGGTAAGTCAAAATTAACCGTCCAAAGTTTGAAAAGCAACACGGTAATAATATCAGTAACGTCCTAACACATGCCGGTGTTTGATCTCCGTTTGTGCATAAATATTTTAAACGAACATTTAATATTAAATGTAATACTAACTTCAAAGCACCAATAAATAATGAAACAGTAGCGTAATGATTCATTATCAATGAACACAGCGGTAATCTCCTATCGTGTTGAGGGTGGTTTCAGAATCGGTAAAGGCAATATGAATGGAGATTCTTTATATAACATAAATGTAAGTTCTTAACGCTACTGTCACCAGAATGATACCAAAAAAACCAATGTAATAGTAATGAGATCTAGAACCTATTGGGTGACAGTTGCGGCTAGACTACACGAGTGTTCGAATCATTACGCGTCAATAAATAACGTACAGGAACGCCCTAAATACCGCTCTCTATAATATGATGTCTTAATATCAACATGACTAGTATCTTCATGTTTTCCATTTTAAAATGCAATTCTTTTCAAATCCTACCTAATATCAAGGCCGTACAGATCTCTCCGTCTGCGTTACATCACAGTTCATCAAGCTCAGCCCTCGATCGCAGGGCAGACTCGCGCGCCGGTGGCTCGCCGCACCGACCGACTTCAACTAACGCAATAAGCAAATTCAACTAATAAATACCTAAACGAAAATACTCACTCACGCCACCGGCCCTCACATCCATGGCACGCACGCCCATCACAAAGTCATTCAAATTCATACAGGAACATTTAAAATACAGTTAGATAGTAGAGATAGTGCTCTATGTAATATGTATCCATTGATATTGATCACGTTTACTTTACACATAATAATCTAAGACCAAGATACTATCTTTCAGTTTCGTTTGAAGTCAAGAGCATATTCGTGAAAGCATGCCAGATTCATTTGAATTGAATATTATGGAAATCAAGGGCGTAGCCAGCCAGTGAACGTAGGGGGGCAAGTTGATATCGCCGGAGGCCAAGGGGGCAGAGGGGCATACATTGGACTCCAGCCCCTGCCTGTAGCTGCCCACGCCCATGATGGAAATAATTGCATTGAAGATTGAGAGCACTCGTAGAATTTCAGCACAACTGAAACTACATAATGAGAGACAAACAGATGCTAACATGAGCAGATAGAAATCTTCTAAAATATCAACAGACATATAGTTTGTATTAACTGTGACATTTAGATGGCTTAAAATTATCCTTTATTTACTGCACAAATATAAGCTAATTTGACACCATAATGATCAAAAATACTGAAAACAGCTATATTTACTAGTACATGTACACACAATAGGCTCAGAATTACGCTCTATGTATTTCTATTTTGACATCGAGATACGTTGTAATGTGTTTAAATATCTAACGAGAAACGTTTAGTGACCATAATGGCACAACGGGCAATTTTGGAGTACCATACCATCAAGATGTCAAGAAACTAGGAAAATTTTGCAAACTAGAACATTTAGATATGGAATGTAGCTGGGTGGTAGCACCAACGGGAAATAATTTTAAACGCATTGGTTTTTAATAGCTACCATTTTAGAAATACTTCTGGATGGAATGCAAAATTGCAAAAAGCTGCGATAAAGCAATAATCCTAATTTAAATATTACGCCTTTAACCTATGGGCAACTATTTTAATATGATGTAAGCCGCTCAAGTGGTTTGTATTAAGACATTAAAACCACTGAACTCAACAAGGCTGGGAATAGGTAGTAATAAAGCTTAGTTTTGATACAATTCAGGATGGAATTAAATTTTTGATATGAATTATATCCGAGCATGACGGAACTGATGTTTCTCTTGATTTTTGTGTCTCAATCAGTCTCTGCGAAAAATTATGACATGTGTAGCATAATGGAACATAATTATTATACTTATACCTAGTATCTTAATAATCCTTAGATGATGTAGAAAATTCCAAACCATGTTTTGAACCAAATTTTTTTACACACTCAAGTATGTTATGAAATTCAGATCGTACTCTTTATATCGTATTGATGTTTTGTTTTGCTCGTTGTTGTATCATTAGCAGATGGGTAAAAATAATGTATATATCGTCGAGTAGAGTTGTGCCGTTCCCGGTAACATTACCCATTTTGTATGGGGAATGTTACCGAGCGAGAAATTTCCCCATACAAAATGGGGAATGTTACCGGGAATGGCACAACTCTATCGTCGAGACATGAGAGAGTGGCAACAATAGTTTCAAAGTTGGGTATTATCAAAGCATGATTTGAGGAAACAAGACTTGTTTCCTTTTTATTTTTCATCATGTTTTTTTCTATTTTGTATGGATCTTTTGACCGTCATTCTTCATATTCAAAATATCACGTACACGCCGTCATCATTTAGCACATATGAACCATATTAGAAAGTTACTTTGACCGTGTGCGCCATAACCATAACACTCAAATCATGTTTGGCGCTACGGGCCCCCAACTTACGAAGCTTTTATTTCTCGGCTTTCGAAAGGTTATCCATAACCTGTCACTGCCACATTATTCTACGGAGCGCCCTCTACAGTGAACAATTGACAGTTTTTAACCCTACCTATGGTGTTAAGAAGGGAAGACACCTTTGCTTGGCTTATAATTATAATAAACATTTTTACAGTTTGTATAAACTTTACGTTCCGTCCCCGGCGTCCGTCTGTTCTGCGGAGTGCCCTCTGTACTGACCAATATACAGTATTTTACCCTGAAATAAGTTTTTTTAGTACGCTGTTATTCATAAGTAGAACACAATTGGCTCATAATAACATGATTGTTGTTCATAATATCTAGTTCCTAGGTGGTCTAGCGAGGGAGTAGAGTGCTGGAGGCGCGGCGACGGGGGGCGAGGTCTCGCCGTCCGAGTCGGACTCCTCGGACGACACGCGCTCGGCGGCGCTGAGCGCCACGCGGGCGTACTCGTCCGTGTCTATGCTCTTGCAGAAGTGGATCGCGTATCTGCAACAGCAAGTCGAGTTAGAGATTAGGGAGGTTATCACCACGCACAATCAACGACTGATCGACGTCTAATATGGTCGCAACAGCTGGCATTCCTCAGGACCCCAGTTGACGGACTGATCACCTTTACTCAGAACTATGAAACTTCCCATACAATACAATTTTGCGAACACTAACGGTGACTAACGGTTTGGTGCCACCTACCCTTAGAGAACTGTCTTCCTACAAGCAAATTTTAACGAACTACTACGACGTTCACAGACATTAATAAACGCTGGATCGGAGTAGCCGATATGAAATATAATTAATATTTCGCTTCGGCTCGGAAGACATTTGAAGTGTGTAATATCTCATGGCATGTTTAATGCAGTACGTGAAAAACTTGTCTAATTTCGTAATTTCAAACACTATCATAATTTGCGCATGTCTTATTTACCTAAGTTTCTCCCGCAGCACAACCTTGCACGAATACCTCGGCATCTTTAGGAGGAAGAAACACGTGTAGCTCTCCGGTAGGAAATGGTCCGGTGGCTGGTACTTGTCCAAAACCTAAAATATTTCGATTGGAGTTCAGTTAACAATACTAAGAAGCGTTAAGTGGTATAAATTATTGCAGCCGCAATGCAAACATGGCAAATAATATCGATATCGCGGGATCATACCGTTCTCAATCACACCTTTTTTAAGACACGTTTATAGTTTTCTTAAAATCTGGAGAGAACCTTGTTTCTTATATTTATGGGTTAGAGAAAATTAACTTCTACAATTATATTTTGCCATTTTTTCCGTAATTTCTACTTAGAATTCCTGGATCAAAGGTGTAAAATATACCTGCAGCACAAAGTCCCGCTGGCGGGGGTCTTGCGGCGCGCGCGGCAGCCTTGTGCGGCCCCACACGAAGCGCAGGAACAGCGCGCGCTCCGAGCCCGACAGCTCCTCCATCACTTCCCAGAACCAGTGCACTAGGGGGGAGTTGGGCTCGATGCCTGCAAAAGACATATTAGAATCAACATACGTGACTATAGGGACCTTCTGCGTGCTTCGGAGTGGGCTTGGAGGGTCTGCCATCGATTGTCCTAAATCGGAAACTTTAACTTGGCATTGACCCTTCACGCTCTGAAGAGCGGGGTTGTTTTATGCGTTAACGCTGCGTTTATCGCATAAAACAACCGCGCGTTTGACAGCGAGAAGAGGAGCTGCGATCTGCGATGGCTTCCAATTATTCTATCTTCTCGTACTGACCTTTGTACGTGGCGGAGGCTCGCAGTGCGTGCACGGGTATGTCGGGCGAGCCGCACACGAGCGCCTCTAGCTCCGCCGCAGTGAACAGCGAGAGTAAAGGCGCCGGGACTACGCGGGACATGCCGTCACGTACCGCTCGCACTTGTTCTTCGAACTCGTGCAGCCTGAAATTAGAGTCAATAACTGTCTCAATACTCTTTCTTTGAGATTTAAGCGAGTGGTAAAGGTTCATCGGAGTGGGCTCATTAAGACGTCACAATTATAACACAAACTTTGCCCGCAATTTGGAATTAGTAATTTGGGTAGCTTAGTTTTTATCCAATCTGCTTTTTATTGATTCCCTATGGTTAGTATGCTAACTTCCTTATTTGAGAGACAACTATAACACCTAAATAAAAAATCATGGCAATCATCCAATTTTAGCATAATTATACTTACATCAATTATCATCCGCATGCATCGCAATTATCTCAAATCTTCATTCCACCCCGCTTTTCACCCTCTTAAGGGATTATTTCCGGGATAAAAACTATCCTATGTCCTTCCCTGGGACTCTTAACTATCTCCATACCAAATTTCAACTAAATCTTTTCAGCGGGTTAAGTGTGAAGACGTAACAGGCAGACACACTTTCGCATTTATAATATTAATAGAGTTAGTCCAAGTAAAGTCTGCAACGATTTTGATAGTATTTTGATAGCACAATGTTATTTGTACGTCATAATTTTATAGAAGTTTGACGTTTAAAGTAAGTAAAATAATACTTGCACTGCGTGTTGTGTTATCAAAATCGAGGCAGGCTTTTCTTGGTCTGACTCAAGTATGGATTACATTTAGCCAGTGTAAACAGCCAATTAAGCACAAAAGTGGGTATTGTGGGTTACCTGTAGTGCAGAGCGAGCTGCACGTATTCGTCCTTGTTCTCGGGCGTGACGCGCTTGTGCCGCGTGGACAGCGGCACCTCGTGCCCCGCCGCTGACGGTATGGAGAATGGCAGCTCCAAGTTCTGTAGCTCCTGGGGGTAAAAACATGTACAATAAAATACTGGAACTTTTTATTATATTTTAAAAACAAACAAGCAATGTAGTAAGCAAAGTAGTTGATTGATTTTAAATTGTAAAGTTCATCCCCCGAGCTCAAATTGTTATTTATGTGTATAAAAGATCAATGATTGTGTAAACTCAGACGAATTCTTCCTTCGATTTTGACAGGTGATGTACATACATGGCGCTGTTATGTACGGGTCTGTACATTATGAGGTTTAAGCGGTAACTCAAAAGTTGACGTTTGACAATTCAGTGAGGTCAAAATATTATTAGGACACGGGTAGCGGGGCACGGGGACTCCACAAGGCGTTCAGCAAACGCCTGAGGGAGGCCACAGGTGACACTCGCGCGGGCGGCTTCCTCGCGCAAAGATTGGCTATAGCAATCCAGCGCGGGAACGCTGCCTGCGTGATGGACACCCTACCAAGGGTAATTTTATTATTTATTTATTTAAGAAACAAACAGTCTTCTATAGTTATACATAACACTGGAAATTTTCTTAAAGCTAGACTTACAGTTTCCTTAATGAAAATATTTTAACATCATGTTTAATAAAGTTTCTACAGAGTAAAACAGAGCTATTTGTGCAAACAAGAACAAAAACAATAACAACAATAATGAAAAAAAAAAAAAAGATGCAAGAGTATCAGGGTGTTAACAATTAAATTGTATATAAACTGAATACTAAAAAGGTTTTATTATTCTTATTACTTATTAACGTTCAATACTGAGATTTTTTCCTAATAGCGCCAAACTAATGATCTGGGTTATTACACTGCATGGATAGTGTTTCAAATCTATTAAGTTTCTCGCAGAAAATATCGAGATTCAGAAATTTTTCGTTCGTTCGTTCAGAAATTTTGATAGGTATTTATAATTTTAGTTAGTTTTATGTTCATTTTATAACACTGATTATATAATAAATGAGACGTAAATGATTAAATGAAGTAGATGTAAAGTGTGCGTGGAGTTGGTTGTGTAACCTTGTTGGCGGGCGACATGTCGCGTATGCACAGCAGCGCGGGCAGGAAGTCGCGGTCCACCTCGGCCAGGTCGCGCGGCCGGAGCGGCTGCCCGGCCAGCTGCCGCCACACGCCCTCCGCCAGGGAGAGAGACAGCGGGGACCCGGTGCGGATTGCGATGCCCATCAATACGCCTGCGAAACATATTATATCACTAATCATGTTCACCTTGACTGGGCTTGTTGCTTGTTGCACATGAATCCGAAAATAGTCGGCCGATCGATTGGTCTTGTATACAGGTGCAATGCACTTATTTTTTAGCCACCGTATATGATCGTGTGGTCTGGCATATAGATCGTGCGAGATCAAGGATCTGCCATCTAGTGACTTAAAATAGAAAAGTTAAACTGGACATTGACCCCCACGCCATTGTGCAGTTGCTGTCCTTTGCTAATTACACACGCTTACTTTTCTTCTACAACGGTACAAAAAATGTTGAGCACTTGTACACATGTATGTGTATGTTGTTGTTATGTTGTTGTAAATGTTGTACTTGAAAGTACGTTCAACATTTCCTCAGGCCAATTTATAGCTTTATATACCATAGCTTTTGCCCGCGACTTCGTCTGAGTGAAATTAGTTCTAGCAGTTAGAGTACGTGTAGCGCCTGAATAAAATCAAATGGCAATAATTTTGAGCATAATATACTTAATTATTTACACCAATTAACAGGCAATTCATTAATTTTCTCATTTCCAATCCCTTCATTTACCCTCTTTAGAAATTACGTCCGACATGAAAACTATCCTATGTCCTTCCCCGGGACTCAAACTATCTCCATGCCAAATTTAAACTAAATCCGTTCTGCGGTTTAAGCGTGAACAGACAGACAGAAAGACAGACAGACACACTTTCGCATGTATAATATTAGTATGGATTGTCGATAAAGTTAATCATATAATGCACGATCTAATGATGGTCAAAAAGGGTTTTGGTGTTATTACCATCGAACCGGAAGGAGCAGACCATCAGCAGCGGGAGTGGCCCGTTCTGTAGCTCCACATATGTGGGTGATGCTCAACATGTGCTAGAAATATATGTACCCAGAAACCGGAAGCAGTTGAGGTGCAGCGGCGTGTTCGCGGTGGGGTTAAGCAGGAAGGCGTCCCGCGAGGCGCCCGCGTCGCCGCGCCCGTTCGGCGTCGCCATCAGCAGCGGGAGCGACCCGTTCTGCAGCTCCTCGCACATCTCGGCGATGCTCTCACTGTAGCCGCCGCCGCAGTCATCGACGCTCTCGCCTGAAATATGCGATATTGTGTTTTATTGTGTTGTACATTTTACAACTAGTGTGAAAAGAATGTCTCTCTCTCTCGCTTTCAGCTCGTGGCAAGATACCTCGGTACTAGTGGTAAAAAGACATTTCACACGTGTTATAAACGACGTTTTTTAATACAATTGCGAAAAAATAATAAATTAATATATCATTAGTAGAATCATACCACCAACCCAAACCAAAACCAAAAGTACCTATACAGCCCGCGATACTTGAGCTGCCGCAGCCCGCGATACCTTCATACTCGTGCGCGCCCCGGCCGCGGCCGCCGCGGGCCCGGCGCGGGTTGGTCAACGACACCTCCTCATAACTCATGAGACCCTGGTACTTGCTCCGCGCTAAATTCAATTTTAACTGCGTTTCGAAAGTATAGTTTGGAACTAAAAAGTAAAAAGCACTAGTTCGAGAAATTGAGCTTCTCGCACGCTACGCAGCCACAAAAAGTACCACTTTTTGAGCAACTGTATTAATTAAAAATCTAATTTAAACTATCGTGAGGCATACTAACTTGGCTAAAAAAGCTTGTTAAAATACAAGAATGTACAGCAGTTACATCGCCGTAGTTCACTGTGCACTGACCTACAAATTTGACCTTCCACACGCGGTGTGGCAAGGCCAGAGCCTCCTGCGTGAGAGCCGGCAGGCGGGCCACCATCTGCCCGAACACGGACCGCATGCCGGCCGGGCCCGCCAGCCCGCCGCCGCGCCGCGAGCGCCTAGCGCCCACGCGAGACAGCTCCACGACGGGACCGTGCTGACGCTCTCGGACCATTGTTGCCATCACCGCCTGATAACATACGAGTATATCACACATCAACCTCAAAGGTTTAACCAATGTTCAATGTCTTAGTGCCAGTTGCACCATCCGCACTTGAAAGACTGATCAACGTCACCCGGCGCGCCGCGGCGGTTCACTATGAAACTTTCCATACAATACAATTTAGCGAACTCTTTAACGATGACAAACAGTTGGTGCAACCGACCCTTAATGTACCAAACGATTGGTCCTTGATTTTGAGTACATTTAAGCAGTCGACATCATGCGATGCATTGAATGTGGTTCACGATTGGTGCAATGACACCCAAAGAGACGCATATACAGTTCTAAACGTACTGGCGCAGCGCTGGGACTCGCCTTTGTTCGCGCACTATAGCCGCACCACGCCGCCACCATTAGTTTATATTTTTGTTTGTTTTTTTATTTTATTTTTATCACTAAAACTGGTTTCGTCATACAGCGGCCGTAATATTACGGACGCAAAAAGAAGGCCGTCTTTACGGTGACGACACTTGGACAGTTCCACGGCCGTATAACACACCGTCGGCCACCAATCATTTATTCAATTCATTTATTCGCTGCTCCAGTTGGAGTTGGAACTCAATTTGCACATCGGTCCGGTGAAAAAAAAACCAATACCTATAATATAATAATAGAAATGGCTTCACCGCTATCCAAAAAACGTTCACGAATCTATCGACACCGTCAAGACGGCCGTCATGTAAATGGCGGCACCGCTTGTTGTCGTTACGGTGTCAATCACCGCGCCATTTGGTTTACATAGATTCACCGCTGTATTACGGCCGCTATATGGGGCATTTTCCATAAAAAGGGACCTTATTGTCGACGGCGCCGCGCGGCATTGTATTTATATCGGAGCATCGTTAATAATGGCGTAAGCGCCATCGACAATAAGATCCCTTTTTATAGAAAATACCACATATGACGGAACCGCTTTCTTAGGAAACCAGAGCTTTACATAAATTTATAAGTTTTGCTGTGCCTTGTACTAACTATAATATGGGTTTTTTTTTTCGAAATCAAAATATTAAATTGAATTGAATTAGCGTCGCTTAAGAAGGAGACTAAACTAACAATATTTTATGTAAATATACGAGTTTCAACTATTTGATGTATCTTTACGACAACTGGATTCGGACTTACCTTTCTAAAAGAGGCCTCTTTCACAGAATAGAACATCAAGTTTCTCAGCTGGTCCATGTTGCCCTCGAGGATGAGCAGCGTCAGATTCGGGCACACCAGTTCCGAGAACTGATGAAGTAGGACCTGGAAATCAAATATATTAAATGATATGTACCATTAGTAAAGAACCGTTGACATGGAACGAGTTTGTCAAACGATTTGAGGCCAGAAATGTTATGAAATTATCGTACTATTATTTACATTTATGCATGGAATCAATCATTTACAATTACTTCATAGTCATAGTATAGTCATATAAAGCCAATTTACAAGTCAGTTGCTAAATAACATCAAATTACTATACAGTAAAGTTCATCGATTAAGTTACATCATATTAAAATAACAGTAAAATAACTTACATTAAAAATTACAATAATTCATTAAGTACATAAATAGTAAAGTCACAAATTCATTGAAATTATTATAACATCCATAATAGCAACATATACTTACAATACCCGTAAGAAAAATCAATCTTGCATGTCATGTTATTTACATACATATATACAGTTGATGTGATACGATAAACGTTTGTTCCAGGCGAGAAATACGTTTAGCCCTTAACAATGGGGTATGATAGATTTAAATTTATTTATTTCAGGATAAAAATTACACTATAAATTTGCATCAATGTCAAAATTATGCTTCTCTTCTTATCATGATCGTCAAACAATACATACTAACAAAAACATAAAAAAATTTTTTTTTTATCCCATTAAGGATAATAAGGATAGTCATATATATAAGTATCTATAAACAAAAGTATCTAAGCAATTTAGAATATTCATTAAAATGTTAAACAAAAATAAAATATCGCAAAATAAGTAAATGTCATTTTTAAAATACAATAAATCATTTGAATTATAAATAAAATTACATGTATCATTACAAATTCAATTCCATGAACTCATTTAGAGTACAGAGAGATATGAGCGAATACTGATTTGCGAACGAAAACTTTTGCAATTTGCTAATTTTTCGATATGAAAAGTTCTCGGAAATGTCTCAATATTCCATATGGAACTTCAATATGGAAATTTCCTTTAAATTCTCTGGCTATTTCCAGAACTTTCCGAGGAATTTCCCAATATTATAGAAACTTTCTTCACATCATAATGGAAACGCGGAAACTTACCAATCGGTTGCATATAAGTTGGGGGGACAGGTCTCTCAGCAGATGGCACTCGAGGGGTGGTGGCGGCGGCGGCCGCGGGGCGCGGGGTGCCTCCACACAGAGAGCTACAGTGTGCGCACTACCGCATGCTACCTTCGTCACACGTTTACCCTGAACAAAGTAAAAAATTGTAATTTTATTTAAAAAAAATAGCTTCTATTGTGTACTAAAATTAAAATTAATGGAACTCATTTTTGGGTTACTTTAAAATAGATTAGTACAAACCGCTCTCAACGAGGTTGTTACTTGTATCAAAATAATGCTAACGGAAACAAGCAAGGAAAATAAGCACCAAAATTTAATGATTCAGATATTAAATGATTATTAAGTAACGTACCTGCAAAGCAGTAAGCAGCCGCGGCCGTTGTGCTGCCAACGTAGTCCCATCTCCCAGTTGTCCTTCGTCGTTGTCACCCCACGTGTATACTTCGCCAGTGTCCGTACAAGCGACGCAGTGGAGACTCCCTACAAAAAGTCAAATGTATGTTTTCTTTTACGTTTTTAAATTATTGTTTTTCACAACGTCGCACACGCCCAGGATTTTAAAAATCACAGAATAAGCCAATGTATTTTTGACTCAACAGAGCTTTCTACACGCTTCCTTTATGCGTTTTTTTAGTACATTTGGCATACAAAATAAACTATGTATGTATGTTTAAAATTGATTGATTTTTGAAATGTATACTCACCAGTAGCTATAGACACTATCATCTTGCCCTGCATGCCCGTTACGCGCATAGGTCTCCGCACATGCTCGTAACTCCCGTGCCCGAGCCTGTGGTAGTCACCCTTACCCCTGTTAAAACATAAATGTGTCGGTCTAGTCAAAGGTCTCATTTTGTCGCTTACCATAAGGGCGAGATTTGCTTGTATCTTTTTACGAATAATCTGTCGAAGCGTCCTTATGGAAAGCAACAAAGTGGGATTTTTTGCTTGAAAACGACACAAATTATGATTACTAAGACGAGGGCAGCGATTGATAATAAACATTGATGAAAAACTAGCGCTGCAAAATGACCCCACAGATTTTATGCCACGGTGCTATTTAGTTCGCAAATGGCGGCCCGTTGTCACAGTCGTAGTAAGAAGTATTTAGATTATATGCCTTATTGTGCGGTTAAATGATGTGCTAGCCGTTCCAACAAACACTGAAGATATTATGGGATTACCTTTCACGTATAATTTAGACAGTATAATATTATTTTGATTTCTTTTATTACATATAAAACATGTTCTATATTGCATGAAACCGTCTACTAACAGACAGTTCTCATTGTCATGTATTTTCAAATGACAGTGTTACGGCATGGTTACGGCCAATCAGAGATAATTTTATAATAGACTAATAGTATTTCGGGTCGGTGAAATTGACCAATCGTAATCTTGGTCAAAGGAAACCCATACCTAAACTTTGACTTTGTAATTGGTCCGCTGGTGAGCATGCGTATTTTAATTTTGGGGCCACTTTTAATGAATGAATGAAATGTATTTATTTGTCAGTGTGTTGTTTAGGCTGATATTTTGTTTGAAACTAGTCTTCCATGCTTTTTTCGTTCGCTGGACGAGGGACAGTTCACAAGTTTTCACTTGGCCTAATATTGTATACGAGAGGAGTAAGTAACGCATTAGCTGTAGTGAATAAAGGTTACATATAACATATTGTAAACTATAAAAACGTGCAATAAAGTATTAGCGCAGCGGTGAGGCTGTGGCATGCCACACGCATACACACTACCTCCACACAAGCTGGAGATTTTGTTTTAAGCGCTGGTTCCCTGCCACTGGTCGATGACATGACAAGACCGTCAGCTTAACTGTGATATTTGTATTATATTTCGATGTATCGTGCAAATAAGTCGTGTAGCTTTGTAGTTACATGGGATAAGGTGTAATGTATGATGAAGTTTCTATACTTATAGCTATATTTGCTTACCACGTGTAAACGCTACCGCACTGGCAGAGTGCAACGGAGAATTGGGAGCCGCACTCGACCTTTATGACCCTCAGGCCTTTCAAGCAGTCGATCTTCATTGGTTGTTTGCAACCCTCTGAGCCTCCTCGCCCTGTCACAGATAAGATTAAATTATATAATTAATATTTGACTGATTACTAACTGTCGTAGTCAAGGTTGTCAATGATCGTCGATAACAAAAGCTTTTTTAAGGAAAGTTGGAAGAAATTTCTTAATGATTAATTAATTTAACTCACCAAATAAATGTTGCATCTAAAACCGCTATTGTAAAGCTGAATTATCTTCAAAATATCAAGTACATGGCATTTCAGGTTCAATTAGAGCTTCGGCCTTTATCCCCATTTTTAAATTTTTTTGGTAAAAAAAGTTTACACTGTACTGACACAGGCTACTCTTGAGTAGGGTAGGGAACAGTGGCTCGGAAAAAAATAGCCGGGTACAGTGGCTCACTCAACCTAATTCTACCATGAAAAAGGCTATTTGCTTCCCTGCTAATAGTTACAGCAGTAACATTCTGTAATAGAATAAATTCAATACATTACCAAAATTTATTAACCAAAAAAACAAAAAGGCATACCATCAGAATAAATTCAATTGGACGAGCAATGTTATTCTAACACGTAAGGGTGCTCCATTGTATATAGCGATATTTGGGCGAGTGAACCACTGTCTGCGGTGAGCCACTGTTCCCGCCTTGACCCTACTGGAAATACATCACAATACCTAATTTTCCGTAGTCGCCGTCGCCCCACGACCACACGTTGTCGTCGTCGGTGATGCAGAGCGTCTGCGCGTCGCCCGAGCCGCAAGCCACGTCTATCACGCGGTACGACGCCAGGAACTCCACCTACACCCAAACCCTATTTTATATAACTAGACATACTTACATTAATAAATATATTAGGGGACATCTTACACAGTTCAACCTAGCCCCAAACTAAGCAAAGCTTGTACTCACTTATATAGATAAATATACATACTTATATACCTATACATAGAGAACACCCATGACTCAGAAACAGATATTTGTGCTCATCACACAAATAAATGCCCTTACCGCGATTCGAACCCAGGACCATTGGCTTCACGGGCAGGGTCACTACCCACTAGGCCAGACCGGTCGTCTACATTACCTTCACTTCTCATATGCCAGTCAGGCGGTAGTCTATGCGAGAGAGAACTTAGAACTGAATGGGAGACGGGGTGACGGAAATGCCCGTGTCTCTCGAAACGCGCTCAAAATAAACACCACCACGAACTGGACTCGTTCTAGCAGTGGCCAGACAAAGCACTGGCCACGGCAGTGGGCCACGACTGGCTCCATGATGTATTGTGAAATTTTGAGTCCATGAAATAGCACGATTGTGGTTTTTGTGGAACTAAATTACTCACTTCGCACATAGCAATGATATGGGGGCCCAATGGTGTGCGAAGTGAGTGGACGCTCGAGCGGGGCGACCACAATAACAATGCAAATGTATGCGAGCGATCTCAGTGCTTGCTGCTCAAATCCCTTGGAACCAATGTAACGCTGCACGTCCCGCAGACCAGATAAGGACTGGATGTTTTGTATTAAGCTCTTGTAAAGTATTAGCACTAACCATCTTCGGAACGAGTTGATCTTCCGAGTCACCGTGACCCAGCCGTCCGTAGCGCCCTTTGCCCCACGTGTATATACGCCCTCGCGCCGTCAGACAAGCCGAATGAGCGCCGCCGCATGCAATCTGGACTACTTCCATGCCAGAGAGAGATGGAATAAGGCGCGGGCGGTCGTAGCTCCTGTAGAACGATGTTTGAATTAATGGTTTTTAGGGTTCCGTACCCAAAGGTTAAAAACGGGACCCTATTACTAAGACTCCGCTGTCCGTCTGTCTGTGTGTCTGTCACCAGGCTGTATCTCATGAACCGTGATACACCGCTAATTGGAGGTGGGTAGTCAAATGGGACAAACGTATCGTTAGAAGAGTGCTTGCCATAAAAACATACGTTCAATTTCCTCCGATCTTAATAGTGTTAATACACATCTTTCGCCACATTCACTTTCACATCATAAAATAAACTTAATATATTGTATACACGGTGTTACTTGAGCCACTGAAAACCTGAGACACCCCAACAGATTTTTTTATTTTGAACTCATTTTGAGTATTTATTCTTTAATCCGATAAATATTGGAAAAATATTTGTTGTTTAGTTTTCTTAACAATTCTATTCGACTGGTAATTCTACACCAGATGCTTCGTCGTTTTAGTGACGTCAAACAATTGCTAGTTACCATCGTAAACACTGTTAACTGACCATTTGCATACCTTACTACAACGAGATAAGGTTTACCAATGGCCAGTTAAGGTTGTTGCTCATTGACAAATAACGTGTCAAATGCTAGTTATTTATATTGTTGCATTACAAACTTGTAGACTGGGCATGTAAAAAATAAAATAAAAAAAATTACCCCCATTAAAATATAGCGCAATCGATTCTCCTATCGATTCTGAACAAACTGTTTTTAGGTTTTCAGTGGCTCATGAAACACCGTGTATATAAAATAAGCGTACACTCTATTCCCATGTCCGAGTTTGCCGTCGTCGCCTTCACCCCAGCTGTACACGTCTCCCTCAGTGGAAAGCGCCAGGCAATGCTTGCCGCCCGAGTTACACGCCACCTGAAATATGTTCACCGACATTACTACAATATAACCCTCTAAAGAAATCTCCTACCGCCACAGAATAAATAATACTACTACCGTACAGAAAGGAAACTTCCTACAAAACCGAAGTTTGACAGTGGTTCAGGGACGACTCATGTTGTCCCTTTCTAATGTATAGCACTATCCCTTTCGGCTATTTAGGGTTGTCAAAATAGGGTATTTGACTGTATTTAAAATAAATTATTTTACACCGTGCGTGAAATAAAGCACCAGAAGATTAATAGAGAAACGTAGATAGCAATTATTTTTAGACACAATTTCTATTTTAAAACCGGTATAAAACTATAAAGAGTAGGTAACTTGATCGTGAGGTCACATGCTAGTGTTTCATATACATTCCATAGTAGCAAAATCGTTTTGACAGTTCGAAAAAGAAACTGTAATGACTAGTAGTCAAATACCCTATTCAAGTCATTATCTGTGGTTATGCATGCAAAGGAACGTCAAGTTTTGCCAACCCTAATAATTGCACGTAGCAACGCTGAGCTGTACCGTGCACGTTGGAGGATCTGTCATCTTGTGGCCTACATCGGAAACTTTCACCTGATATTGACATGTTAAAGCAGGAGCTGCCCCTTACAGTCCACGCATGCTACCTTGCCCGTTATAGGTTCTGCCATCTTGTGGCGTAAATGAGAAACTTACATTTCGCGCCAAGAAACAGCGGGCTCTTGTGCTGCCCCCTACAGTTCATGCACGCTCCCTATATGCCTCTCTATCGGTCGAATATGCAAGAGCAATAGAGAGGCAGATAACGATTTTCGTTTTTTCGAGAGCCTTCTGACATAGTGGCGAAACATCCTCAGTTGATTCCCACCAATTTGCCTAATTTAAAACAAATGAGTATTTTATCCCTACATATGGATATCATCATTAATAGATATACACAATTGTACACTCAATATTGTACTTAATTACCTCGACATGTAACAATTGTTATTAATAAATATATTTTATTTCATTTCATTTTTATTTATGGTTAAAAAAAGTTGATAAAATAGCTCAAGGCTGACGCTTCGCCAGTGTGAAGGCGCTCACTAATATTTCATGTCATATAAGCAGGCATCGTAAACTGCGAGCGAAATACATTGAAATGACATATGACAACCAGTTACAACCCTAGTACTTCAATGGATTTCGCTCGCAGTTTACGATGCCTGCATACAAGGGAGACCAACTGGAGATGTTAATCATGTAGGTACAGTCCGTTAACTCTGAGAATGCCCTTCGGATTTTAGAAAGATACGTCGGGTATCGGCGGTAACACGCGAAGGTGATACTGCTGTTCTGCTTTCTTATTAACTCACAAAAAGTTATGGATACCTATTGTCTCAATGTAAAATAAGCCCTAATTTAATGACATTATGCTTGACTTTTTGTCATAATCTAAATAAAATAATCAGAATTTGAAATTCGTCCGGAGGTAATTTGAAAACAGAACGTCACACCGTTATTTACTACTTCGGGCAGAAATTATATAGAGTTGTTAACACCAGTCACATTTAAATTCATATGGTAAAATTATACAATTTTTCAAATTCGGGAGATCTTTGAATCTATTATGGAAATCATATACCATCCTCTAGATTACATCGTAATCAAAACTATCCAGATTTAACAGTAATTTTTCGGTCTCTTTTTCTTTAGCGTTTCAATGGGCATGGATGGAGACTTTTGGTCGGCTTCGCTTAATATTTTTCTTAATGTATTTTTTGAACTTCCTGTTACTTCTATCACCCGGTCTTGAATTTTATTAAAATATTTACAATTATCACTTTTATTAAAAGTTCCCGCTTCTTTTCAAAAATAGTTATATACTTTATATATGATTTCTCGTGATTGACCATTTACAGAAATACCCTTTTTGAGATGAGTCCCCATTAAATTAATTGCCGAAAAATATGAAATTAAATATTTATCTACTAGTTATGGTGGTATTAACTACTCTATATAGAATAAGGCTAAAAAGACGACTGCACTCTTTGGGTGTTGGATTGCAACTAAATCATGATTTTGTCATTTCCTATTACGCGATTACTTCCGATTTTACCCGAAAAACGAATGTCATTCTGAGAGTTAACGGACTGTATTTGTTTTTGTATTTCAATCAATATGTATTTCAAGCGCAAAAGGCTTACCTTTGTTATGAATACGTGCTGAATGGACGCCAACAGCGTCGGCGTCGACACGGAGTCAATTCCGCCGATGCCTAAACGGCCACCGGCGCCGAAACCTGGGACATACGATTACAATACAAATTCAATGTCTCTCCAAAGGATTGATTAAAAGGAATTGTATCAGACTTGTCAAATTACATAATGATATTCGTTGCACGAAATTCTTTAGCATTCTGTCATACCAGTACTTGTTGCTCTACCATTTTATTCCCTATAGCTCAGGATGACCAGTCAACTTTCCCATACCAGTGGCATAAACCATCCCGCCGTCGACGCCGTCTAACTGCAAGCTGTGGTTGTGATCCGTAAACCACTGGTAACACAATAACAGTTGACTATCTCTCACCGGTGGCATAAACCTTCCCGTCGGGTGTGACAGCGAACAGCGTCTGTTCTCCTCCCACCAGCTGCACGGGGTTGAGCTGAGCGAGCGCGTGGCACGCGCTAGGTCCGCGCACTTTAGCGCCATCGACGCCACCTAACTGCCCGCGGTGGTTGTGGCCCCAACCGTAGACCACGCAGCCGCGGGGGTTGCCCACCCACCAGCCGGTCCAGTCTTCGGGCCGCCTGGAAATCAATCGGGGTTATACTTTACCTTAGGAATTAATATTTACACTCAGTAAGCACTCTGGTACTATTGACCTGATGTGTAACTAATAGTTAACATTCATCCAAGGACAAACTTACTTGTTAACCCAATGTAACAGTTGTTCATCGTGCTGCCGCGTGAACTTGGTATTGTCTTCCCAAGGGTAGTATAATGGCGTGGAGGTGCTTGGCTCGGGTTTTGTGTTGAGGCTGGGCCGGGGACTCGGCTCTCCGGATTCAGTGCCTTTTCTGAAACAAAATGAAGACGATTTAGAGTCTACTGCCCGTTGCAACGAACCGTCTTTTATTTTTGTATTGTATGGGAAGTTTCATAGTTCACTGATGAGTGAAGTTGATCAGTCCGTCAAGTGTGGTAGGTACAACGGGCCCTTATAGAGGTCGCCAATTTTTATTTTTATGTCACAATACCAATTTATTAATCTGTGACAATACGCCTTTGCGATCGGGGCCTAAGGTAAAACGAAATAGTTACTTTTACCTTGGTACACAATTCGTAATCATCCTGATATCCTCACAATCTTTCTGCATTTCCTGGGTACGGTTAGAACTGACATTGAGGGGCGGACCGTACGCAAGCACATACAGTATCGATAGAACCACGCCGGAACTTGAGTTGAAAAGTGTGATTCGGTCGAAGTTTGTTGTTACTATAATATGCATTGCTCTTTCAAACTGCTACAACCCTATTTTTTCTAATAAGCATTCGGCGCTCTTGCGAATTCTGCCTAAATCTATCTAAAGCTAGAGTTAATCGGCTCTTACCTGGGTACCCAAGTGGTAAGCTGGTCATCTCTCATCCTGCTTAACTTGACATCGTCTTCCCACGGGTAATAGTGTTCTAAGCTCCCCTCTTCCGGGTTATAGACTCCTAGATCAGCTAATCGTTTCCTGGCTTCGGCTAGGAATGGCATTGGTAGGGGTGTTCGTTTGATAAGGGCGTCGGCGGTTCGTACGCAGAGGCAGTACCGTTTGAACCAGGCCCAGCGCGCCGCGTCTGAGCCGTGGCAGACGCGCGAGTCGAGACGTAGGCCGCAGGCTAGCAATGCGAGTTCCTGGGGAAAGGAAACATTTTTGTATAAAACCGTTTATTTTTAACGCATTGAGTGCCGGGAACCCGCTCGGCGGGTTCTCTGCTTGTAGTCGCTTTACAAAGCGAGAAAAAGTTGGCAGTGAATACGTTAAAATTACAATGAATGAATGTGAATTATTAAGTACAATGACGCTTAAGGAATTGCACTTTAGCGTTTCTAAATGCAAAACGGTGTAATGATACTATAAGCAGACTCATGCAACTGATACACAGGCAGTGATACATAGTTCCAATATACAGTAGAACATCGATAGTACGGAACACAAGGGGAACGCCAAAAAGTTTACGAGTTTACGTCTTATGTAGGTTTTGTATAACTTCTTGTTCGTCTTAAAGGAAGTATTTCGAGATATGGTTTTGGGGTTTGATGTTATGGAAAGCATTAGCAAGCTCAGAGGCAGTTTAGGACCAGTGGTTAGATACCCACGGGCACGATAAAAACTAGGAGATTTGTGTTTTGCAAAACGCTACCTTCAAGTATTGCGTATGCAACAAATGCGCCCCCAAATGCACAGCGGTCTCTTCAAAGTCGTACTGGTCGAAGAGTAAACTGGGTAGGTCTTTGAGGGAAGGCGGCATTGCGCCTACCGGTTCGTTGTTAGCGCAGATCACGCCGCGCAGACGTCGCACGCACCACACTCGAGCGCGCCACGCTGTACAGAAAAATATCTGTGTTATGAAGTTTCACATTATTTACTCGGAAAGTTTGGGGAGAACAAAGTGCAAAGTAACTATTTAGACTCGCCCAGAAAGAAGATGGAACATTCTGAAAGAGGTTACTGAGATTTCACAAGAAAGATTGTGAAATACATAAATGTAACACTGAAAGTTCTTTATCACGGTCCGAACCGGTTTAGATAGTATACGTACATAGAGTGGGCATCTGAGCACAAGTAGCTAGGGCCTCGGCCAGGCGCGGCGCCATCTGGTGGTCGTTGGAGATGGTCGCGAGCAGCGGCCCGTCGAGCAGACGCCACGCTAGCTCCACCGACGGACGGGAGAGTACGAACCGGTCAGAACCGGTTTCCTGTAACAAATTTATTAGTGTTAAATTGAAGAGTGACACTGAACATCGAAGTTACCATTCAGTTAAATTGTCTATTTAATGAAATTAGCATTTTAAAAGAAAAAATTTGACGTAATTTTAGTTCCACAGCCTTCAGAAGGATTTAAATGATAAAAAGTAGTTGCTAAGCTAATGTTTTCGATGTATATGTATGAGAGTATAAATGAGATACTAACATATAGCGCTATCTTTGGTATCGTCGGGCAAGCGGAGAACCTCCAACCCCATCCGTTTACGGAGCCGTCGCTTTTGAACCGCCACCTTAATTCGTCACCTGCAAAATAAATAAATATTATAGGACATTTTTACACAAATTGACTAAGACAACGATGTAAAAATTATATAAATACTTAAAATACACAGAAAACAACCATGTGTCAGGAACAAATATCACACAAATAAGTAAATGCCTTTACCGGGATTCTAACCCGGAACCATCGGCTTCATAGGCAGGGTCACTACTCACTACCCACTAGGCCAGACCGGTCATCATAATATTACATTACAGCATTAATAAACAGTTGCATTAAAAAAATCATTTAAATTAATTAAGATTATGTATTAAACGGTACACACTGGAGTATAATTATCAAGCTAAAAAAACTCAAATAGTCTAGTTAAATAAAATTGCTCACTCCTACTAGCGTATCCGATATACTCTTAGTAGTCTTAGTAATAGCGGCCGTCTCTTCGTTTTACTCTAACATGAGTGTGTTCCTACAGCTACACAGAATAGATATCTCACCCGGTACTATGATCTCGTCCTCCCAATCAGACGGGTCCCGTCCGGAACGGGTGGCTATGACTCGCCCGGCAGCGTCTGAGATCGTCAGCGGGTCGTTCCGTCTTTCCGTTGAGCAGCCTTGCTCGAACATTACGCGGAGTGATATAGCTCCTGGTATCTTCACCACGCCTGGTACATTAATAGTATAATGTCAGCACTTACACATAATTTAAATAAAATCAGAGCACTCATATGACAAGTACCACCAATTTCTCATTAGAAAAGGCGGTTTTTACCTAGCATGTAAAAATTAACGTTAATAAGAATGTTTCATCATCATCATATCAGCCTTTTATCGCCCACTGCCTGAGCATAGGCCTCTCTCCTAATACACCATTTGTCCCGGTCCTAAGCTAATCTCATCCAGAAGTGACCCGCAATCTTCCGGATGTTTGTAAACCGAAATCACGTTGTTCAGTGTGTGACAAGCTAGTGCTATAACTATAAGGCGAGCACCGATGATAATTATACCCCATATCCAAAGGGTGAAAAAAGAAGCCCCAGCTGATAGAATGTTCGTCCGCAGGTCTGTCTGACAGCTGTTCATCTCGAACACAGTATAGATGCAGTTCAGTGTGTATTTTTCTATAGTGTCTGCAACAGCAAATTCACCTGATATATCCGTGTCGTCGGGGTACGGGTGCGGGCTCTCCACGGTGACGGCGCGCGGCAGCTGCTTCTGCGGGCCCGCGCACGCCTCCTCCAGCTCACACACGCACACCTCGATCACCATGTCCGCTACGGCTGGCTTGTGGGCGCAGAGAGCTGAAGGTACATTGACACATGTTGAATTTTATAACTAAATCTAGTTAAATAGATGGAAAATGAGCAATTTATAACAATAGGAAACTTGAAAAATATATGGGAATAATAAAAAAATACAAGACCTCAAAGTTCCCATATTATTTTTTTACTTTCAAATGGGAAAAAAATTATGATGCCATTCAATTCCTTAAATTTTATAAAATAAAATTGTATAGCAACAATGCATAAACACAATATTTCAACGACAAAATCGCAATTTCCTTGTTTTCCATACATCGAACCGGCTTCTAAGCAATAGCGACGTTACATGGTGACGCCATGATGTATTGCCATTTTGTTAGAAGCGTTTCGTCAGTGAAGTGCGGGTGCCAGACAAACAAACCTAATCGACTAATACCATGTCACCCTCTTTTCACTTTCTCCTCTCATCTACTCAAAGGTTAACTGGAAGAGATCCCTCAAAGGGATAAGTTCGCCTTTGTACATCTTATTATTTGTACCATGTAATTTTTAATGTGTATATTTGTACAATAAAGAGTTTACTACTACTACTACCATTAATAAAAATTTGTCAAATACCCTATTTTATGAAGTAATACGGCCAATAGTGTATCTATGCGTGGGTGAAGCGGCTATTCACCAATGGTATCGCACCCGTCCCTTAGCAGAAGTAGCTAGTTATTTTGTTGATCCAAAGGTCATGTATGAAATTTTCACGAAATGGAAATATTTAAAGTAAATCAACAAAAGCTCGCGCCCAGCTTCGACGTGAAATCGTCCAGTGCTATCTACAACACATCGTAAACACGTTGTACAATAAGTATAATCATTACACACCCATAAGCACATCAGTGATGGTTTTCACAGCGTTATTGGCGTCCGGTATTCGTCCGGCAGATGCTAGCTTGAGCAGGTCGACGAGCGCTCGCGCGTCGGTTTCGCCCAGTTGCGATGTGAAATCGTCCAGTGCCATCTGAAATAACCACCGTTTATAAGGGTTCCGTACCGTACCCAAAGCACAGAATAAATAATAGTACTAGGTACAGAAGCCGTCTATTACGACGGTAGCGTATGCGCGAACAGGCGTCCGTTCCGTAGCTGTTGGTAGCGGTGCGAGGCAATTACTATGGCTAGACCTCAGAACTGGGGGCGGCCGCATGTACTTGTAGCGGCGCGACGAAATCGCGGAGTGAGTCACGCCTGCCCAAAGGGTAAAAACGGGACCCTATTACTAAGACTCCACTGTCCGTCTGTCACCAGGCTGTATCTAATGAACCGTGATAGCTAGACAGTTGAAATTTTCACAGATAATGTATTTCTGTTGCCGCTATAACAACAGATAATAAAAACAGAATAAAATAAATATTTAAGTGGGGCTCCCATACAACAAACGTGAATTATGAATTAAGTTTCTGATTTAAGTCACAAGGTGACGGACCCTCTAACGCGCATGGTCTTTCTATAGACACAGCTTAACATTAATATAATTTGTGGGAAGTGGTCTAACCTTGGGCGCCTCCGCTTGCTGCACTGTCATAGTGGCGGCGGCGACGGAGACCGCGCTAGAGGACATCACGGCGGAGTGTCGAGACGATATCGACCCGCTTAGCGGACTGCTGGCACCGCTCTGTAACGACAACGATGGAAATATTAGCAACACATGAATAACACAATTTGCATTTTGTTTATTGTAGCGTAGTTACTGAGAGTAGTTTCATACTTTCAGCTACTTATATATAACTAGCTTCGCACGGGTGTAATGCTGTTGTATTATACATATAAACCTTCCTCTTGAATTACTCTATCTATTTAAAAAAACGCATCAAAATCCGTTAACAAAGAAACGTTTAGGAGATTAATAAAAATAAAATCTTTTATTTCTTGCATGGTGTAAAATAATTTATTTTAAATACAGTCAAATACCTTATAAATAAATGATAAATGAATAGGGATAACCTCACCTGTAAAGTAGTGCGGTCAGCGGGCGCCTCACCCCCTCCCGTGCGAGCGTCTGCGTCCGTGTCCTCGTCCTCGATGTCCACTCCGGCGAGCACGGGAGCGCCGGTCGCGCACGCTTCGTGGGCGCGAAGAGCCTCCACTAGCACGCTTCGGGCCTAGTAACACAGACATATGTAGATGTTGTTATTAGTCTTGCCGCGGGCTTTAAAACCGGACGCTATACATCAAAAATCACTTGCGTGTCTATGTGTGAACGGCACGTCTGTACACGCGGCAAGCGTCATTGTGTGAGTAAGTTGCTTTAAAACAGTATTGAGCGATCGGCAAAAGGTCGTCGATCTGCTGTCGCGGGGTGAGGTAATTCGAATCGGGGCGGGGCGGTGCGTGGCCGTTCTGTATGATAATACTATTACCGAATTTACGAAATCGCTAACGTAAAGGTGAAGTGTCAACGCGTGGTACGGCTATAGTTCTAGGTTGGGAGATGGTGCGAGTAGAATAGTCGGGAGTTGTCAGCGTTGGCTGGGAAGGTGCTGAATATTTTTATGTGAGATGGGAGCCTGTAGTGCCGGAGGAAGAGGCAGAAGACCAGCAACCTTGTGGCCCAATGTCGAAAAAGAGATGACACAAAACCTGACAACCCAGGATAGATTGTCCTGGCGCTGACGTACAGTCCCCTGCAATAATATGTTACACAACGAAGGCCGCAAAAATATCTGACACAATCTTATTTTGTAGAGCCATAAGAGCGCGTCATATTTTTGCAGCCATCGAAGAGTAACATGTTATTGCAAGTGACTGTACGAGGGGGCCGGACCCCAGCTGAACTGGGAAATGGGCTGGACAAAGAAGAGAGTGAGCCTGTATTCCCGATTGCCAGAAGCTAAGTAACTAACTCCCTTAAGTACCATTCATTGATTTCATTAAATTACATCATTATTCAGTAAGTCATAATGCTAATGATTGACTGAATGGACTAGACTCAACTTACAAATTCTCTTAGAACGTACCTGGGTAATATGAAGTCCCAGTAAAATAAGGGACAGTGCGTGCTGCACAGTTACTGGTGGTTCGAGCGCCAAAGCAGCCGCGGCTAACGATGGTATCGGCTCCTGCCGCTCTTCTACCATGGTCTCTTCCGAATATAGACCTGTGAACGTGAAGGTTTTATAAAACATCTGAGGCCTAATAATCATTTGAGAAAATTCATACTATAATATCAACCTTCGTGCATTCCCAATGACGCGCCGCACACGATAGACGTGGCTCACGTGGCTTTTAAAGCTTTAAAGTGTTGTATTTTAAGGGTAAAATGAAATATAAGTGGTGTCATCGTCGATGGTAATCAGTAATTACCAATGATAGTTGTATTTTATTTTCATAGTGGGTGGTCTGAAAAGCAGTATGTGTCAGGTTCACATGCAAAAATGTTTTCATTAAACTCTCACTATTCTTGGAATTCTATTGTCTTCGTTCAGGATTCTAGTAACTATACTCATTCTCGCCGTAACTGTATAATTTGGTCCATTGAGACAGATACTACTCTTATAAATAAATGTAGTGAAAAAATAGTAAATTGTACAACAAGGGTATAAAACGATTTTTATCCGAGGCAATTTATTGGTTCGAGCGCAGCGAGGACTAATATAGTCGAGGGTAAAAATGGACATTTATGCCTGAGTTATACACTCTGCTTTTCACTTCGAGTGTGAGTAAAATATACAAAAATATCCAATATTTTAGGTAATTTTACCGTATTTATTCAAGACTAAAGTAAATTGTACTCGGTTGTGTCGGTGTCGCGGGGCACGCCAGTCGGGCGCGCCTCGGCAGGGCTGGCAGTTTGTATGGCAGATTTTGGACTTTATTGCTAAGTCGTAATCGTTATAGATGATTTTACTTTATGCTCTAGAACATAATAAGCAACTTTATGTCGTCTATGCACGACTTAAAGTCGAACTTTACGAGCATGAGAAGTGGAAATGTGTGAAGTGAAAACTTGTTTTTTTATTTTTGTTTGTGCTCTTCATGTATATTTTTTTGGTTTGGTTAACATGTTTGTATATAATTAGGTATTCTATGTGTGTAGCTTTGTAATGTTTTAATATGTATCTTTGTGTGTTATCTGTCGTGGCATCACCGAATGGGCCCTACGGAAGACCAGCGCTGGCTTTATAGCTAGCATTATGCTGAGTTGGATCCATTTCGTGATGCACACTTGATGATCTCTTCTTTTCTTGCTGTTGCTGTCTGTACATGTTCGTACTTGTGTTGTGATCGTCACGAATAAATGTCTTTTATCTTTTATCTATCTTAAAATATTTTTTCTTCTCTATTAGGGACGGACGCAGGTACGGTGTAGTACTGGAGCCCGCGGTCGGTGCACTGACCTAGGGCGGTGGCGCCCAGCGGGTCCCGCAGCACCGGGAACACGAGCGGCTCCTGCACGGGCGCGCGCTGGTCGGTGACGGGCGGCCGCAGCGACCACGCCGCCGAGTGGCTGGAGCCGGCGGCGGCGCGCTGCACGCCCTCCACGCCGGCGACCAGCGCCGGCCGGCGGTTCACGCATGTCGTGCCGTTGCCCTGCTGCCCGTGGTCGTTATCCCCCCAGGCCCACACCTGCAATACGAAACGATGAATACTCAAAGCTGATCATTTTTAGGGTTCCGTACCTCAAAAGGAAAACACGGATCACTGGTGCGTCTGTCTGTCTGTCTGCCTGTCTGTCACAGCCTATTTTCTCCGAAACTACTACTGAAAACTTTATATTATATTATCTATATTTAGTGCCTTAGGTACATCGTTCATAATCATCACCAAAATTATACAAATAAGTTTACAGTAATAAAATTACAAATACATACAATTGTTATAATAATAGTTCACTGATAGAGAACTCTTTATTCTAACAACGAATAATAACCAAATTTAGTAAATATTTTTTTAAGTAAAACAAAATGCTCATTAGAATAACTTTACAGTCATAAAAATAAAACGATTACATTTAAAATTTGGGTATTTCATAAATTAATAACCACCTCTAGTTGGTCCCCATTTTAAACCATTTACTACTGGACCAATAAAGTTGAAATTTGGTACACATATGTAAGTTTGTGACCCAAAGACGGACGTGTAAAGTAAACAAAAGAATTTTAAACATGGGGAATACTTTTGGGTGTTAAAATAAATTTAAAAGTGGAAAAATTACTGCCTAAGGTAAGACTTGAACTCACGGCCTCTGGATCGATACTCCAGCGCTCTGCCAACTGAGCCACCAAGACCTCATCCATAGTCAGCAAATCTTCCCACTATATGGCTGGCGAGATCTACCGTAAGAGCGTTACACTTCTTAAACGGCCACCGGAGTTCCAAGTCATATTGGAAATTCACCAGTTACGATGTGCTACCCATTCTAAATTGCTATTTATGTTGGGTCTATAATTTTGAAAAAAATACACATAATAGTTGTTTACTTATAGATGACAGGAAAACCTATTAGAAATGTGCAGTCAAGCGTGAATCGGACTTAACTAGTTCGTTTTTGATCCGACCCCTACGGGTTCTTTAAAGACATTTCACTCACGTTTCCCATAAAAAAATACATTGATAAAAATTGTGTAATGTACGGAACCCTTGAAACGCGAATCCTACTAGCACTTGGCCGGTTTTTTTAATACACCACGCCAAATGCAATGTCTATAACCGTACCTCAAAAGGAAATAGTAGCCTTAGCCCCGTTCTAGGCACATTATTACAGCACCGCATGGAAATTGACATATAATGCATACATACACATATGTGCGGGACAAGACAATTACGAAAAGCTAAAGACAATACGTTTAATAAATAACCCGATCGGAAACAATCCCCTGAGAATGACTTCAAGCTAAATGACTAACCTGGTTGTCAGCAGTGACGGCGAGGCAGTGAAGAGCACCGACGGCCACATGAATAACCCTTTGCCCGCGCAGCGCTTCTACAATGGTTGGCCTTCGTACGTGGACGTCACAACCGTGCCCCAATCGGAAGTAGTCGCCTTTGCCCCACGTCCACACCTATGTAGAAAATAGCATGATTTAAATATGACACTATGGAAGCGCTACAACGAAGACTTATATCTATGCCTCGGCCGCCGGTTGACGCCGTGCGTTGATTCACATTGTATGGGAAAACAGCCACATTTCTAGCATAGGTTGTGATGCTACACGCAGCATACGACATCAACCAAAGACCAAGGCCTAACTCACCTAACTGTAACGCAACGCCACAATCTAGTAACAATAGTAGGAGGTACATTATATCAAAGAGATATTGATTGTAATAGAGAGGTAACGTCTATTAAATTAACGTGCCACCTAGTTTGACAGACGAAACAGATGGCGCTGTACTGCGCCATGTGTTTTGTGGTCACTGAATAGTCAAACATCAACATTTGAGAATCAGAGTTACCGCGTAATGTATGGAACCGTACAGCGGCATCATGTTAAGCTGTCAAATTCGAAGCATTGAAGTGTCTTATAAACGTATCTTTAATTATATTAAGACTACAGCATTATCTTTAAGGTTCTATTCAGTAGACCCTTGATAGATCAGTTTAAACTGTGTAACCAATGTTTACTATTTAAATTCTGGCTACTCTACTTACTTCTCCATCTCTAGTCAAAGCCAGACTGAACTGAGCGCCGCACTCCACTTGCACAACTCCGAGCGTGTTCAGCCTCTCTATATTCATTGGCAACGCGCACCCGTCCGAGCCGCCGCGGCCTAAAACAGAGAAACATTCAACTGCTCTTACCACAGACAAGTTGGTAAACAAATGAAGAGAACAGGCCGATACCCGGCGCCATACTTGTTTAACTTTTTATGGTGTTGACAAGGATTCATAAAATTGGGAGGGATAATCCTGTATAGATTTCCAAGATCCTTGCTAAATTTCATAGATTTTTGTTACAACAATGAAAAGTTATCGCCAATCACAAGTACGGCGTCGTTCCACTGTGCGGCGCCAGAGTTGAGGTTCCGCATACATGTCGCAACTACATGTCATCTAATGACAGAGGGGTTTTGAAAAGAGCCAACAGCAAGATTGGCCAATAGATTTTTCAACATAAAATATTATGCTCTCAAATCACATTCACTCAATTGTTCATTCAATAGATACCATTTTTATGTACAAAGAGTACTTTATGTAGTTGTGTATGCAATCAAACATATCAACTTTCCTGATGTCACATAAATATAGGTACTTTACAAGAACTTTACAGGTGTTGGAATGACCATAAAACAATGTACAAACACTGGTTCCGTATGGTTTTTCACTTGGACTTTTCAAATGTTTAACACTTTTGACGAATTAGGCCAAAAGTGAAATACTTTTGCTTTTATCTAGAATACATGATATTTAATAGAAGCTACCAAAACATCCATTTGTGGGTTGCTGCATTACGATAACCTATGTAAATATAATTAATGCATGTTCAAATTTGAAATTTAAACTGAATCATTATTATTAAATACGTTTGTTGCCGAATAGTATAAACAAGTGTTATTTTTGGCCGCTTCTACTCAACACTCACTTAATTAACATTTAACTAACATTTACCGAAAAAGCTGACGGTGAACACGAACAATCAAATAAAAGAAAAATAAATCACTCACTAAAATATTTAGCATAAGAACAATACATCGAACGCATAGGAGAGGTATTGATACCGGAAATGAAGAAAGAGAAAATGACTATGAGTACCTATGATAAATATGTGATGTGTAAAATTTCTTTAATGTATAGGATAATTTATTTTATTTTTGTGTAATTAACTGTTTATTATAGTTGGTCAAGCTAATCTTGTCAGTAGAAAAGGTGCGAATTTAAAGTTTTCTATGGGACGATATCCCTTCGCGCCTACATTTTTAAAATTTGTTATTTGAACCAAACGAGGCATCATTCTTATGCTTCACGTGCAGTAGCAATTTATCGAAAGCAGTGCATTTAAAATGAAGGTGCATTTTGCAGCCATAGGACCGTACTACACTTTTAGAACGTATGTTAAACAAATTTGAAAAAAAAACCGTTTGTATCATGATTAACTGAAGTCGTTACTTTCATATTGACAATTTTAGATCCCTCAAAAGTATTTCGAAAATAGAGGACGTTACATAGGTACTTGAACATTTTGATGGACGTTATTCAGATAATTTAAAACACTTCGCCCGGCTCGCCCGATACCTTATTTTTCTGAGGTCGATTATAAATAAATATTTGCCATGGATGAAAGAATTATTATTTAATAAGATATTTTATTATTTGACAAGCATTTAGCGCCACTTGCACCATTCCACTGACCCGGGGTTAACCGGTTAAACCTGGTGTTACCATGGTTGTCAGTACAATTTGACATTTGGTTAACGGTTAAACCGCTTAATCCCGAGTTAGTGGGATGGTGCAAGTGGGCCTTATACTCCTGGTTACAAACAACCTAGACGACACGAAGTAATAGTAATATGTAATTTCTGAAGAGTAATAAGAGATAGATGTGAAAAGTCAAAGAAACGACAACCCGAAAACTTTTATTTGATTCTTCAACTTTGCACTAGGGTTAAATACGGTCACGCAACATCTAAAGCCAATCGCGCAGTGTATTACGGGCCTAGAATGGATGGAACATTTACCTAATTTACCGAAATCACCGTCTCCCCACGAGAACACCTTGCCGCAGGCCGTGAGGGCGAGCGTCTGAGCATCGCGCGACCCGCACGCCACTTGGACCACACGCACGTTCTGGAGAGCTTCGACCTGAAAACACAGGGCAGATAGTTAACGTCACTGATTTTTCGACGTTAAACAGACAGGCGTTTTTCTGTCACTTACCAACTTTGGCGACAGTTGCGTGGCATCGTCCCCGTGTCCCAGCCGGCCATACTCGCCCATGCCCCACGTGTAGAGATGTCCGCGCGCGGTCACGCACGCGCTGTGAGCAGACCCGCAAGCTATGGATATCACGCGTTCGCCAGCTAGAGATTCTATCAGTTTGGGAGCTTCAAGGGTCTGTTTGTTGCCGTGTCCGAGCTTGCCGTCTTCGCCTTCGCCCCAGGAATACACCTGGAAATAAAACATAGTGTAAGCGCCTTTTGTTACGGCGAAGATGGTTCGTATTGTTCGAGCTCAAGTTACTCGTATCTTATCATTGACATGATGATTGCTGCCCACTCTTAAGCCTTGGTCTATCCTTGGTTTTATTCTATGAAATCTTGCTGTCTCGTAAGACACGTACGTAAAAAAATGCGTAGATAATTGACCCCCACTATTCAAAAAAGTTTCACCTATCTCTGCAGCTGACTACAGTATGACACCATATACAGCAACGCTCTGTGCGAATTCGCTTGGCACTGGCGCTGAGAGCATCGACCGCTTAAGTTGGTTCACCAATGTATGTTAAACAGCGATGGGTTGACGTGTCGTAACAACCTTTAACGCTTACGCCTCATGTATTGACGTTGACAGCACCGACTGCCATACACTTGTGTTTCCTTCAACCAATGTTTGCCAGAAAGGACAAAATCGAGCGAATACACTTGATATGTTTTATTCTTCATCTTCAAATTCTAGTTGCTGACTTACTTTGCCATCGGCGGTGAGGGCGAGCGCGTGTTTCCCTCCCGAGTGGACAGCGACGCGACGTACGAGCACGTGTGAGAGATGCGGGTTGGCGCGCGGTGTGGACACGTTGTTGCTGTGACCCAGCCCGAGGCGGCCGTTGGTGCCCTCTCCGCAGGCGTAGAGCTGGAAAGGTTGAACATATCGTACAGATTGCTATCTTTACAAAGATAGGACAAGGAATGCGTTAATTGCAAGTGTTACATAATTATATTTAATAGAGACCATGCGCATTGGAGGCTCTGGCATCTTGTGGCCTAAATAGGAACTTAAACTTGACAATGACATTTTAAGCCAAAGCAGGTGCTGCCCCTACAATTCACATACGCTCACTCAAGCGTTTGTGCGTCTGCCTTGTTGATGTTGTTTAAATCGGAAACTTTAACTTGACATTCACTCTTCGCATCAAGATTCAAGGATTTCCTTCGCTGCCACCTATGCTCATATACATATATTCAGCATTAACGAAACGACGATTAAGAAATATATAAAAAATCTCGCGGATCCAGTGACTCGAGTGACAAGCACAAGTCACCCGCGCAAGTAACCCGTGTAACTGTTTTGCTACAGTAAAGGAACAGACTAATACAAATATTTGCGCAAGTACCCGACGTCTTTATCTACTCCAGTTAAATCCTTCGTGTGTAAGCACCACGACCCTACTCACTACTTACTTTCCCATCATGCGACACGATAAACAGCGTTTTTGAGCCACCAGCGATATGCACAGGCTTGAGCGCGCTGAGGCCGGGAGAGAACACGGGCACCTTCACTTTGGAGCCTTTCACACCACCCAACTGGTCTTTGTCGTTTAGGCCCCACACGTATACCTATAACGGAAAATAGACTGTATAAGCAGAAGGTTTAGGCGCTGATTTACCTGATAATTAGGCTAACATCAAGTATGTACCTTGTCCGATGGATTTAGGGTCGGTTGCACCAAACCATTTGTCACCGTTAAAACATTCAGTAAATTTTATCGTATGGGAAGTTTCATAGTTCACTGCTGAATGGCGTCCGCTAATTATGGTAGGTGCAACTGGCATTTAGACTCTAAAGGCTCAGATAGAAAGTAGAAGAACTCGCATGCGAATTTAGTTACATTGCTGACTACTGAGGCACAACCAATCCAACCGATTGATCAAATCCCGCAATGTACCGACTCGCATGCGAATTCTCGCACCATCTAAATGAGCCTTAACCTTTCGGGTTTAATGATAAGTTTAAAATTTGGAAGAGTTACTTTTGGGCAATCGGCAGGCATCACAGGAGGATTGTTATCAACGGACACTGCTCCGGTAGGATTGTCTTTTTCCATCCAATCGTCCGCTATGAAATTCATACTCTGAAAATAGAGGGTATAAGATTAAAGTCTGCAATCCAATTTGAACATGCTCTCTAAAGCCTTGACTTGACAATAGAATGATGATTATTCAGATGTTTGTGACTTGTGAACTTGGCTACACTTTTAACTGACTTTCAAAAAGGAAGATGTTCTATTCGAAAAACTGTGACAGGAACGCTTACCTGTACAATGTCAGTATAAAGTGGGTTCGTTCTGAATCCAGTGATGTAAAGCCCGTGTACGCGACAGTCTGCGTTCACGTTGCGATTCTGTTTGATGCTGATCTCTATGCAGGTGTAATGCTAAAAAACAAAACATATTATTTTTATGTGCTGGCGTATTTTCAGGTTATACAAAGTAGAACATCTAAATTTAACTGCTAAGGATTTTTAACAGAGGTTTATGGATGTGTATAATTTGTTCATTTCACTTATTTCACGTTTGATGAACATAATGTTTAATAAATTAGTTTTTGCACAACTAAGTACGTATATTAAGAAAAACTGACGTAGCGTCTTCGAATACTAGGTACTGCCCTTTTCCATTTATACGAGAGAGTGGCCGGCGCACAGGAAATGACAACCAGCGGCGTCAGGGCGGTATCCTCGAAGCTGTTACCCAACTATTATAGTCGACCAGCAGCTGTGTACCTTCTACCTGCGCCAGACAGTACAGGCAGTCTATGGCGTCATTTAAATTACTATCTGTGCCTTATAACAATTAGCTTCATGCATGAATTTATTTTTATTTTTGGATTCATAATTTATATCGTTGGAACACCGGAAATGATAAAAATACTTTTGTAAACCTTAACTTTATTTTATTAAAAAATATTTAAAATGTTGAAAAATTTTGAGCGGTTGAAAAGCTCATAATTTTTGGCGCGAATTCGACAGAGCGTGATGACGTCACACTTTGGGCGATCCAACTGACGTTTGCTACTAATGACACTAATCTGTCGAACGCGTGACGTCACGTGGCTTTTCGAGCGTTTCGCTCACTAGCTTTTCGCGGGCAAATTTTTGTACTTTTTATTTATAATTTTAAGTAATTAAATGGTAATTTAAAAACGGAAATGCATTTGTAACATGATATAACGGTAACAAACATCCGAATAAAACATATTTCGTTCAAATATAAACTTCATGCATGAGGCTAATTAGTCACTAACCAGCTTGCAGTCGACTAGCAGCTGTATTTGGGCCAGATGCTGCAGCGGTCTGTCTCTAGACGCCGGGGCACACGGCACGGCTGCCAGCGGCGTCAGTGCGGCGTCCTCGAAACTGCTGCCGGCGCGGACGGCGAGCGCGGCCGGCCCGTGGCTGCCCGAGGGGACGCCGAGCCCTAGCCGGCGTACTACGACGCCGTTTCGCATCTCTATGCGGATCCAATGCTGGAAAAAGATAATGAATGAGTCGCTTAAAAGTTCGAATATAAAAATTTAGAATTTTTTTCAAACGAAAGACACAAACAGCCATGTTGAAATGGTACATTTCAGTGCAAGTGTGGAAAATGTGTTATTATTTACGAGTCCCGATATGTCTTAAAAGACACGGGACACGTAAATAAAAAACGAAAAAATCACATTAAACCAAATATCGGTTACATAAATATTACACTTACAGTTACGAATTTTCCCTTGAACTTAAATGATATTGTATATTATGTATTATTCAGCACTATATAAACTACGTTCAGCGTTGATTTACATTGCAAAAAATAATCCGCATTTCATACAGAAACACTTAAAGTTGCAATTTAAGTTAATTATTTTGATACAACTAAATTTTAAGTGAAATGAAAATAGCGGGCACCGCGTTTACTTTTTAATTTTTATTTTCTTCTGTTAACGACAGCCAACGTGGCAATAATAGTTCCATTCAGCCAAATAATAAAAAACTTTTTAGTGAAATATCGTATTATGTAAAGTTTAAAACCTGCGCATAAAACCTGCGTTCGATTTATCTGGTACCGTGAACATTTAGGGCCTGTTTCACAATGTCCAAGTAAAGTATTGGATAGCTAATTAACAAATAAATTAACTGTCAAATAAAATTTCCTACAAAAACAGCATGTGTATAGCAGTTAAGCTTATTTGGAGATTGTGAAACGCTAGCGATGACTTTGTTCGTCAGATAAGTGGCAAGTAGCTTATTCAGGAGTCAATCTCACCTGTCCCGTCCCGCTCGCGCTCTGCCAGTAAGTGTGCGGTTGAGCGTCGAGCAACCTTCGTGCGCCGGCTCCTGGCCGGCAGGAAGATACGCGAATGACTCGAATGGCTCCTCGCCAGTTCACCGTGGTACCGCCGGCAGTCTCGCCCCATTCCGCTGTGAATTTAAGTAAAATAGTTTATGATCTAGGAACCAAGAGAAATACAAGAGCACGGCGCAACGACCCGAAGTGGATCTTGGCCTCCGACACCAAAGACCGCCAACGCCATGCTGCGGCATGGAAAAAATTTGAATTTTGTCGACGAAGTTTTAATCCAGTGGTCAAGGGTGCCGCCGGCAGCGGGGCAAGGCCCAAGCTGCCGGTGGTCAGGGCCGCAGAGTGAGGAACCGACGTACTATACGCGCCGTGTCCAAAATCACCGACTTCTGCATCGGACCCTTGATTTGTCATGCTCTTGGCCGGTTTTTTTAAATATTTGATCTGCAGGTGACTAAACTTGCTTATTCTAAACTAAAAAATTGAGTTATGATGAACAACTAAATACCGACGTTTTCTTAAATCGTCTATTTTTTATTCTATTCTCTTTGTTAACTTAAACACCTTGTAGCTACTAAAGTATTGATCGTAGAGTAAAAATCAATATGACCTAATTTGTAGAATTTTTTATGTAGAAACTTGTGTGGGAAGTAATTATAATGCTATTCGTACAGATATTTGAGATATGAGTAAAAATCTGAAAGTAGGTACTTTCAAACCCGAATTCGCAAAAAAATATTTGGGTGTTTTATACATTTTGGCTGGTCCATTTTCTATGGGTGTAAATATTTTTTTTCGCGGTTTCGTGTAATGTAGTAAAAGTTGCTCAGTACAATCCCAAAACCTCCCTGGCAAGGGGAATACACTTATTATTTAGTCACCGTGTATAGGAACAATGATCGTCGAGTCAACATCCCACATGGCGGTTATCTCGTGAGCCAAATCTAGGTACTTGCTGGACTTGTCCTTCTCCTTCTCGGCCTTCACGAGATTCTCATCATGGGGGATGGTGACGTGACGTTGACGAGCACAGCCCGACGCTGCGATCGATCTATTAGCACGATGTCAGGCTTATTGGCTTACAATCAGGATAATCAGTGATGATCTGATGATAGACCGATCCCAAGAGAGCGTAGCACGACCATTTTCGACAACTGACTCAACCAAAATGATAAAAGATGAACCAAAATGCTTAGGAATTCGACAGATGTCGTCAAATGAGGTACGCTGATTTGAAATTTATTTTGTTTTGCATAAATCAAATTTATTAACACTATTTTATATCATAAAAAGGATAAATACTAACATTGATCAGTGACAAGCTCCATTTCGCTGACCTGCCCCGTCCAACCGGGCTGTTGTGGGAAATCCACCGTCAAGTCTCTCCCGTTGTGGGCGATACCTGAAAATCATGTAATAAATAAAACTAAAATAGACAACAGACGGATCTCTTTTTAATCAGGGAAAGTAAGGAACTAGCATCCTGTTGCTTCTCAAAACCTTGTGCTACAAAAATCAAATTATTTTCTAAGCATGCTTTTAACGACTATGTTTGCTAAATGGTAAACTATAAGCATAAATATGTCATAGTTTACCATTTAGCAAACATAGTCGTTAAAAGCAGCTTAGCAGCGGGCACCTATTTTTCGCTTCAAGCATTTGATTGACAAGTAGGGATTATAACCTCTTTTACAGTACATATGGTGCTACTTTCTCGCACTAGTGCGTCAAATAGCACTTTTCGTGCATATTTCGAAAGTTTAAAGGGCCATATGTACTGTAAAACGTTGTACGATACACGTGCGAATAGGTAATGCTGCGGTCGTGTTTTAATTCATCGCCACTCGTTTCGAATTTCCTCTTTTCCGCACGTATCGTAAATAACTATTTCAGTGGTAGTCTAAAAGGTAGTAGTAGTAGGGTAGGAACTCACCAATGACAGTGCCGACGCTGGTGTGGTCTACGCAGCCCCACTTGTAGCGCGGCTGGGTGACCGCCGAGCGGACCCGCACCCGGTCGCCGGACGTGAAGGGCGCTCCACCGGAGACCACTTCGGCGTTTACTGCGCGCACGCCTGCGACCCGGCCAAGACCCCGCCACTCCACCTTTTGGACACGTAGAAATAAAAAATAGCTTTTACAAAAAGGTAAAAATTACACACACTATATTCCAGTAGGTGCATCAAATCTAACTAGTGCTTGCTAAAAAAGTACTACAGTGGAACGCGGTTAATACGATCATGTTGCATACGAATTGCCGCGTAAAACGCCATATTACAAAGGTTCTTTCAGAATCTATATGCGGGTTTTACAATTGTTTTATTTGGTAGGTATATTCAAAGATAGATATAACTCCGTAATAGATGAATACAGTCTAAGGAAAAAACGTGACTCGAAAATCAAGAAAATTTGATTCTCGTTCAGTGCGCTACTATCTTTAGCCTACTGTCGTATAGATGGCGTTGACGGTTTCGTTCGTTATTTAACAATTTTAACGCATATCAGTGAAAGAACATGGGTCAAAATCATAAAAATAATTAATGCAAATAAAAAAAATCATTTATCCATATTTAAATACATTTTATCGTATTTTTATAAATCTTCATTTTTAGTTTTAAAGTGTGTCGACAGATGGCAATGAATTTACTGGGGTTACAAAATTTACTATGACAGTACCGCTCTAGTATAAGTTACTCTATGGTATATTTGAATGTATTCGTTTTGACTATAGGTGGAATTTTGTAGTAATAACTACTAACAAGATGCATTTTGATACTTACGTGCAGGAATACATTTTGCTTAATATCACGTTCAACCTTTTGGACTTGTCCGACGTCCCCTAATTGTACCTGAAATTTGTTTTTTTTTTTTAAATTATACCCAGGACAAACTTTATTTGCATTGCGATAACATAGATGGCTGGACAGAATATAGATAAAAAAGAAATAGTTTTACCGCTTCAAATGCCTTGCAACACCGCACGGTCATGCCAGCCGTGATGACATCTGATAGATACTGCGCGTACTCATCCTCTGAGGCAAAACAACTGCGCCAGCGGTAAGGCGTCTGTTTCTTCTCGGTTTTGGACGAGTTCGGCTTCGCCTCGAACACGGACTCTTCGATGCCGTGCTGGGACAGCTCTAGGAGGTAAGCGACTAGAGTTTCAACTGATGGCACGGTGTTGCCGCCTGAAATTAAAGTACATACATACAAAGTGAAGTACGGTACAAAAGAAATGCTACTCTATTTGTGTCAAAGGTTCAAATTAGATTGCAATGAATATGTACATTTAGCCTCACGAGGTTAATAATATGGAACTACGAGAATTGACACTATTAAAAAGTATAGGTACAAAGTAAAAGAAATAAACAGGCGATGAAAATAGCACCTTTAAATTATAATACATCTTAGTCTCTGATTGAGGCAGTAGGTAGTAATAAGAAATGGAATCGCACCTAGAACTTGTATGGCCGAGTAAACAGCGTTTCTCGAAAACCCCATCTCCACGACTTGTTTCACTTGCGGGGAATTGCTCCATGTGTTGAGATCTTTGCGAGCTGGATAATTAAAACCGGGTTAATTTTAAATACACCTTAAATGTAGAATTATAAGGTCCTAAGTTGTGAGTACGCACCTAACGGAGTTGTGCTACTTGTACTGGTAGAGGGGCCGTTGGAAGCTTGTATGAGGTTGCTTCGGTCGATCACGGGTAGCTCCGGGGGTGCTTCGTGATCTTTCTCGTCGCCTGTAAAAATAAAACCAATAGGTTATTCAGGATCATTAGGAGTTTACACTTTCTAACTAACTATTTATTGATTGGCTTATATTATTGGTATTATAACTTTAAATCTCTGCAAAGTATAGTTTACACCTATGGGATCAGTATTTTGTATGTTTTTTTAGGGCAGTCCTTATCTAGGTAATAGAAATAAGCATTTGGAATACATATTCCTTGCTCATCTCAAATACATTTGCTGTGAACGGGATCCGAACAAAACATCGCCAGATTCGTAGGCAACTAGGCAGTCACACGATGGCCATCTTCAATATTTCACATACCGTTGACGTGTAGGCGAGCTCGCATGCTGAGTATGACGCGGGCAAGGGGCTCGGACGCATCGCCAGGGCATCGCTGGAACAGTGTGCCTTCAGTACCAATAGTTACTGTGCTTAGTGGGACATGGTGTCACTTACCGTTGACGTGTACATGTGCGGCGAGCTGCTGCACTATAGTGAGCGCGGCAGAAGCGAGCTCGCGCGGTGTGTACGACGCGGCCAAGGGGCTCGGACGCATCGCCAGGGCGAGCAGGCGCCGGAACAGTGTGCCTTCCGTGCCGATGATCGCGTCCGATGAACCTGCTGGATTTTAATAAGAAATGTTAATAAATATGATTATGAGAGGTATAGAGACCACCCACAACACGTCTATAATAGACATGATACTGTCAGCACTATTTTATAAATAGTTTTTTTTTCTCTGGGCTAGGTTTGCCCATGCAACGTCCGGATCATTTCCTAGGGAAATTTAGGTGTAGTTTGGTCGAGCGGCTGCAGCAGTACCTTCCGGAGCCGCGTGCGAGTGGTGATCAGCCCTCGCACCGCACACAACATTAGCTTCTAGCTGCTGTTTCCTCAGTCCGTACACATCGCGCTTGCATAGGTACTAAAATCAAAGTTGCAGCTGACCCGGTGCGCGCCGCCGCGGTTACAAGTTACAACCGAAAGTGGACGTAAGACAGTAGGCTTATTTTTAGAGGTTGTTAGTCGCTCACCGGTGTCGGGCGGCTGCAGGAGCACCTTCCGGAGCCGCGTGCGAGTGGTGATCAGCCCTCGCACCGCACACAACATTAGCTTCTAGCTGCTGTTTCCTCAGTCCGTACACATCGCGCTTGCATAGGTACTAAAATCAAAGTTGCAGCTGACCCGGTGCGCGCCGCCGCGGTTACAAGTTACAACCGAAAGTGGACGTAAGACAGTAGGCTTATTTTTAGAGGTTGTTAGTCGCTCACCGGTGTCGGGCGGCTGCAGGAGCACCTTCCGGAGCCGCGTGCGAGTGGTGATCAGCCCTCGCACCGCACACAACATTAGCTTCTAGCTGCTGTTTCCTCAGTCCGTACACATCGCGCTTGCATAGGTACTAAAATCAAAGTTGCAGCTGACCCGGTGCGCGCCGCCGCGGTTACAAGTTACAACCGAAAGTGGACGTAAGACAGTAGGCTTATTTTTAGAGGTTGTTAGTCGCTCACCGGTGTCGGGCGGCTGCAGGAGCACCTTCCGGAGCCGCGTGCGAGTGGTGATCAGCCCTCGCACCGCACACAACATTAGCTTCTAGCTGCTGTTTCCTCAGTCCGTACACATCGCGCTTGCATAGGTACTAAAATCAAAGTTGCAGCTGACCCGGTGCGCGCCGCCGCGGTTACAAGTTACAACCGAAAGTGGACGTAAGACAGTAGGCTTATTTTTAGAGGTTGTTAGTCGCTCACCGGTGTCGGGCGGCTGCAGGAGCACCTTCCGGAGCCGCGTGCGAGTGGTGATCAGCCCTCGCACCGCACACAACATTAGCTTCTAGCTGCTGTTTCCTCAGTCCGTACACATCGCGCTTGCATAGGTACTAAAATCAAAGTTGCAGCTGACCCGGTGCGCGCCGCCGCGGTTACAAGTTACAACCGAAAGTGGACGTAAGACAGTAGGCTTATTTTTAGAGGTTGTTAGTCGCTCACCGGTGTCGGGCGGCTGCAGGAGCACCTTCCGGAGCCGCGTGCGAGTGGTGATCAGCCCTCGCACCGCACACAACATTAGCTTCTAGCTGCTGTTTCCTCAGTCCGTACACATCGCGCTTGCATAGGTACTAAAATCAAAGTTGCAGCTGACCCGGTGCGCGCCGCCGCGGTTACAAGTTACAACCGAAAGTGGACGTAAGACAGTAGGCTTATTTTTAGAGGTTGTTAGTCGCTCACCGGTGTCGGGCGGCTGCAGGAGCACCTTCCGGAGCCGCGTGCGAGTGGTGATCAGCCCTCGCACCGCACACAACATTAGCTTCTAGCTGCTGTTTCCTCAGTCCGTACACATCGCGCTTGCATAGGTACTAAAATCAAAGTTGCAGCTGACCCGGTGCGCGCCGCCGCGGTTACAAGTTACAACCGAAAGTGGACGTAAGACAGTAGGCTTATTTTTAGAGGTTGTTAGTCGCTCACCGGTGTCGGGCGGCTGCAGGAGCACCTTCCGGAGCCGTGTGCGAGTGGTGAGCAGCCCGCGTACCGCGCATAGTGTCAGCAGCTCGATTTGTTGCTTCCTCAGGCCGTATACATCCAGCTCCGCTGAAACATTACAGTATTCAGTATATAGGCTTAAAACTGATAATGGATCATGGCTCCTTGAGGTTTAGAATCTAATGAAAGATTGCAATCAGCATTTAGTTTTCAACCTAATGAAATAAAACTATGAAAACGGATTATATCGCGTATATTGAATTTATAATACATCCCGACGTTTCGTAATTTTTCCTCAGTCACCCGTTGACCACGAACGCTGTAAAGGGTTCGAAACGTCGGGATGTATTATAAATTCAATATACGCGATATAATCCGTTTTCATAGTTTTATTTCATGAGTAACTATCGCGGTAACCGAAGACAATATTATTTCAACCTAATGTCTAATTATAGCAAAACATGCATTGCCGATAGCAGCTGAATGGAATGGGCTTTGAATGTTTTTGACGTTTTTGTAGTGGGGCTTCCTTTACTCGTAATATCGTACATGTTTTAACTTTTAGACGATTAACCCCGAATCTTGTAAATAAAGGACCCCCACAACGTCTCGGGTCATCGAGGTATAATTTAGGGACTCCTGGTGAATATAACTTACCAGGTAAATGATGTGGATGCATAGGCGTGGCCTGCGGTCCTGCGCCGAGTAAAGCAGCGCATACGCGTAGACCACTTTCGCCACCGCCCAGAGGGGTGATCAACCGTTCGCTCTCTATGCTTTGAATACCGTTTAGCTCCATCTGTTGAAGGTATGCATATTTTGAGCAGAATCTCAAGTGGGTCCTGAATGTTTGACGAATTGGCTTTTAACATATTAACTTTATATTAATGATCTTCTAATTATATTTCAGAGAGGAACTCCAAGCATAGGTTGCTCCTTTGAGAGCTGAGCATTCTAAAGCTGTTGCGGGTCGGAATTGCCCATCCCGCTGTATGTGACTCACCCTCATGAAGGTATTATTGTCAGACACTAAACCTCGTTTTTTAGCATTAGAAAAAGACTACACGATTTTGACGTGTCCCTTTATTGAAAAACACTTTTGAAAAATAAGTCTATTTATTATTAAGACTCCGCTGTCCGTCTGTCTGTCACCAGGCTGTATGCCATGAGCTAGAGAGTTGAAATTTTCACAGATGATGTATTTCTGTTGCCGCTACAACAACAAATACTAAAATGTACGGAACCCTCGGTGGGCGAGTCCGACTCGCACTTGTCCGGTTTTTAAAGCATTTTTCAATTAAAAGTCACAAAAAGATAGTGTAATTATTTCTAATGATAAAAAAACGGGGTATAGAGTGACTTTAGCTCGCGGTGATATTTGCGTAACGATGGTTTTGCCCACCTCTAAGTATGTGCTGCCCTTCGCTAGCCTGCTCCGCCATTCTACTACTTCTACCGGTTGTATGGCACTCACCCTCGTAAAGGTATTATCGTCAGACACTAGAGTGACTTTAGCCCGTGGCGATATTTGTGTTACGATGGCGTTGCGGGACGGAGCTCCCGCCGCTACTCGCTGTCCCAGTCTGATACGCCATTCTACTCCTCCTGCGACGCCCAATACGCCGGCTGTATGCAAATGTAAGACAATACACATAGACATAACGGAAGAACGAAAGGACTAAAAATGTGAATATAAAATAAGTCTGAAGATATTATTTGTAGATTCACGTTTCTAGGATTCACATCACAAAGGAATACTACCACGAGCACTCTTAAAGCAATGCAAAATGTTATAGCCTCGATTGACAACTCAAGCAGAAATACCCTATTAAGCGATAACTCTTCCTCGTTTAGAGATTGCATACTCAGATGCTGCTTCGGAACGCAGGGTTCGCTATGGTGAACGAAATTCTACAATAAATCATTGCCGTTCAGAAATTTGTACAGGACCCTGGGACCCATTTTAAAAGTAATTTTATTACAAAGATACTTGCTCATAATACAAATAAATGGCTCTTGAGGGTATGTAATTTAAATGGCAATATCAAATGTACCTATATCATACCTATAAGACAAGTTTCTAAACTCGGCGGTATGGGTTTGGTGGTGCGTTTCAGTTCTTGGTTTGTGTGTGGCCACCAGTGCCAGTCGCTTGTCACCTGCAAGGAAAAATATATTGTACAACAACATACAACAATCCATTTCTTATGTTTAAACGTACAGTAGTGTACAGTTTTCTAGGCCTTTATTATCTGCAAATCAAACTTATAACAGCTAAGGTCGTATTGCTATATTGTTCTTCTTGCTACGACGCGAACATGAAAGAGTACCCCGGTAGTCAAGTTTGATCTTCGGATAGTATACTGGGTCTTATGATCATACTCCGGATTTTTGGGTGCGGGAATGATTTAGTGTGTTTATTATAACTTTGTATATTATAAAATAGTTACCAAACTATGAATAAAAAATATGTGGTAAGCTACAAGCGGGCTTAGAAATGTTCAAAGTTTCTTTTTTTACAGATTTTACCTATTTTTTGGCTAGTGTAAAACATTCCCGCACCCAAAAATCCGGGGTATGCTTATGGTACGGGTATACTTATACAATTTCGACTAATAGTTAAGGCTCATCAAGCCGTTTAGGGTTTTGTATTTTAGTCTTGGGCAGTTAACAGTATTTTTTCTATTTTTGGTTATTCTGACGCCTGACTGAGAGCTCAAAGTTCAGAAGTACCCTATGTATTTTGATTATTACTTCCTGATTTTGATTTAAATTGCAGAAATGGCTTTTTGTATGGTAAAAAAAGTATTACAATAGTAAGTTAATTCTATTGTATGCTTCGTGGACAGGCGCTACAAGCTACAACAGAAAAAAGATATCCGTAGTCGTTATCCTAAATTGTAAAATATGCTGATATCATTTTGTTTTTCTTTAAATAGATATTAGACGTATAATGTTAAAATTTGTAAGCAATAACTTTGTAATCGTTGCGGTTTAAAGTTACATCAACGCCATCTATTAAATTTAAAAATAAACAAAAATTAAAATTAGCGCCATCTACAAAATAAATTACTAACTATACACTATTGATAACAACGCCATCTATTTAACAATACCCTAATCACCGACGGGCGCCATCTATGCAGTTCCATCGAAACTGTTAGTATCAGCGCCATCTATGATTATATTCAATATTGATAACAATGCCATCTATTGAATATTACCCTAATCACCGACCAACGCCATCTATGCAGTTCCATCGAAACTAGTAGTATTAGCGCCATCTATGATTATATTCAATATTGATAACAATGCCATCTATTGAATATTACCCTAATCACCGACCGGCGCCATCTATGCAGTTCCATCGAAACTATTAGTATTAGCGCCATCTATGATTATATTCAATATTGATAACAATGCCATCTATTGAACATTACCCTAATCACCGACCGGCGCCATCTATGCAGTTCCATCGAAACTATTAGTATTAGCGCCATCTATGATTATATTAAATATTGATAACAATGCCATCTATTGAACATTACCCTAATCACCACCCGGCGCCATCTATAATTATATTCAATATTGATAAAAACGCCATCTATTGAACATTACCCTAATCACCGACCGGCGCCATCTATGCAGTTCCATCGAAACTGTTAGTATCAGCGCCATCTATGATTATATTCAATATTGATAACAATGCCATCTATTGAACATTACCCTAATCACCACCCGGCGCCATCTATGCAGTTCCATCGAAACTGTTAGTATCAGCGCCATCTATGATTATATTCAATATTGATAACAATGCCATCTATTGAATATTACCCTAATCACCGACCAACGCCATCTATGCAGTTCCATCGAAACTAGTAGTATTAGCGCCATCTATGATTATATTCAATATTGATAACAATGCCATCTATTGAACATTACCCTAATCATCGACCAGCGCCATCTATGCAGTTCCATCGAAACTATTAGTAGCAGCGCCATCTATGATTATATTCACGCACCACATACAGTACGACATCTACCGATTGTCCACAGGACTACTAGGTATTTGTACGCCATCTACCGAGATTTTAAGAAACTAGTACGATGAATGATGCCATCTATCAGTTATTAGTAAACGAATATTTGCACCATCTATCGTACACCGAATGTAAATTAACTATAAGTAACGCGACATCTATCGATTATAGGGAAAAATTAAAACTTCGCAAATACTAACGGGTTCAATACCATCTATCGCCTTTAGTTGAGCTAATCATAAGCTAATTTATGCGCCATCTTTCAGACCTTGCCTTGAACCTACGACGTAAGGCGAGTGACATATTATTTACATATAGCACGACATCTAACGACTGATGGAAGAACAAAGTAGTCGTCAAATATGGTAGAGGCTGACACGTTTAACGCCATCTATCGGTTATGGCAGAGTTAATAGATACTAATTTTAACACCATCTATCGGCTCAAGCTGAATTAATATTAATTAATTTTAATATCATCTGTCGGTTTAGGCTGAACTGATGCAAATTGTTATTTGCGCCATCTAACGCTCGTAATACGTACTTACAGAAACTACGGCATCTATCCCACAATGAATAAACAAAAAAGCAAGAGTAGACAAACATTCGCTATGCGTAGACCAAAGAGGATATAATATATCTATCTTTGGTGTTATCAAGTGTTATTTTATTTAGTGCAGCTATTTTAGACTAAGAGGAGGCCGTTGGCTACCCTACCTGACTGGGTAGCAACATTAGCTGCAACAGTTACATTCGGTGTTGCATCTTAAAAAGTTACGTCTTTTATATGTGGTTGCCTAAGGGTGGTATTCTATTCCATCTGGCCAATATCTTTGTCCAATGTGTATTGCGTCTCACATTTTACTTAATGAGAGAGTGAGACGCAATGACATTGGACAGGTGCAATACCAACCTAAGCCAGACCAAGAGCATTCTACCACGCACACAACATTTAGGGTGCATAAAAATAACAAAAAGTACCTCATCGGGTTCCAAGATTTACAGATGGTTGCATTTTAAAAACTTACGAATTTTTTGTTTGTGTGGTTGCCTGAGCTAAACCTGATGCGTTTTGAATAAGCCTAGGTGCCTAAAGGTGCTAAAAATATCAAAAATAGCTCAGCAAGAAGAGACTGACATTTGAAAGAACTAATCTAATCACCTTGTTAATAAAAAAACATTGGTTGCCTGTCCTAATCCTGAAGTATTTCTACCTCCAGCCTCCTCTTAAATCTATTTATAGTACTTTTCAAACTGGAAGGGTACGATGATAGATGTCATCTCCATACAATTTATAACCTAAAAATGCCAAATGTCGCAAAATTTTATTGAATTGACATCTATCATCGTACCAAAGAGGATATAATAAGATAAAGCGGTACTGTCATAGTAAATTTTGTAACCACTGTAAATTCACTGCCATCTATCGACACACTTTAAAACTAAAAATGAAGATTTATAAAAATACGTTAAAATGTATTTAAATATGGTTAAATGATTTTTTTATTGGCAATAATTATTTTTATGTGATTTTGGACCCATGTTCTTTCACTGATATGCGTTAAAATTATAAATAACAAACGAAACCGTCAACGCCCTCTATACGAGAGTAGGCCAAAACTAGTGGCGCCATCTGATCGAGAATCAAATTTTCGTGATTTTCGAGGCACGTTTTTCCTTAGACTGTATCCATTTATTACGGAGTTATATCTATCTTTGATCGTACCCATCCAGTTTGAAAAACACTATAGCATACCTACGTTAGGAATCAGACCAACGTCACATAAGTACTGCTTTGCATACATAGTTTCATAGTTTCTACGACACTAACGTTGCAGGTAGTTTTTCTGTTTTTCATGACTCGATGCAGAAACATAAAATATTGCTCGTACACCAAATACTGAATGACAATCAGTGATCGGCGGTTCGATTGCCACTATCCACTTTTCAATCGGCGTATCCTTACAAACATTTTTACTAGAGCCCACAGCGAAGTAACCGATTCGCCGATCACGGATGATAATTTGATAAAATTACGCACGGATGTATCATTCCTACCTAACGAATTCATCATAAACCCAAAAAGTGTACCAAAATTAAGTTCGTTCTATGTGTTTTTCTGTTTGGTTTACATTTGAAGCTAGACCTTCGCAACGTTTACACATAAGGGTCCGCCGTACCATCTGCCCAGCGAGCTGTAGTTTATCAAGAAGTAGCGCTGTGATGGGCCCGTGCCACTGGGGCGTGGCGTGCAGCTGACGTATAAGTTGGACTAGAGAAGCGCATGTTGCGCCCGTGTGGCTGGCTGTAGCGGGAGCACGCCAGCGGATATCTGGAAGAGCGATGGTCATTAGGTCATTTACGCACTTGCGGTTTCAACCTCAGCCGTGCGCCGCTATTCATACTGTACGTTTGTGGTTAAGTAAGTATGTGAGGAAGTTAAGGCTCGCTTCGGGGCGCACCTCCGTAGTTGCAACCTACGCAACTGTTCTTGGTTCAGGAGACGGTTACATAAGTCACCCAATTTTTAGGCTAAAAAACTACGAAGTACGATCAACAAATTCCTAAACTTGGCAGCGTAACTTTTTATTAAGACAATATTTTTGTCTAATTCCTCAGCCACGAAGGGTTAGGGGCAAACGACGCTAGTTTTTTTTTTCATTTACCAATTTTATCAATCGACTCCGGGCCTGTGTGATCAGCCTTGCCGTACCTATCTCCTCCTCGTCGCAAGGGTACGAGGCGGCCAGCGTCTGCCGCAGCGCCGGGTCGGCCGGGTGCGTCTCCAGCCACAGCCGGCCGGTGAGCGCGATCAGCTGCGCGCAAACAGTGTGCCGCCACTCTTCGGGGCCCGTGTGCTCGGCTAGGACTCGACGGAGCAGCCACATGCATTGAATCTGAAAAAAGGTATATATACAAAAATATTAAGGTGATTTATTTTGTAAAGTAAGTACTTAGACGGCCCAATACGTGCGTGCTTTACGGACAAGACGCGCTCCGCTTGCCAATGCAGGGCAAGCCTTTAATGCTCATATTTTTGGCCTCGTTGTGTATTTGAAAAAGTGCCAAATCTCACAAACTCCAAGCATATTTATATTCATCTTTGTTCGGCATTTTATTTATTTATCATTATTTACCTGAGAGTAAATGAGATCCTGGTTGATTGGTTTCTCAGTTCCGGATATGATACTGTAGCAGAGTTCAAACCACGAATCCGTGCAGAATAATATTCTCATCTCCGGATTGTGTGCGCTCGCTGAGAACAAAATGTTTTATTACTTACTTTAGATTATACAATGAATTAAAAGATTGAGAATAGACGCATGGCTCTGGTATGTATGTTGTATCCCTGCTATTATATCGTATATCACACTAACTCACCTCGCAGTAAAGCCAGCGCGGTATGATTGTACCCGTTGAACGCGGTCGGCGACGGCGTGTGGTGTGCGTGAGCGAGTGCTAATAGTCTACGATGCAGTGCGACCACGTTTCGCCTCGCGACGGCGCTATGGGCGCTCAGCTCGCCGGCGGCGGCGCAGAAGAGGCGGACGGCGCCGGCGCAAGCTGAACGGACTTCGCCCACGGGCCACCAATCCAGGATATAGTCGGCTAAAAAACAGAATAAATATTAAGCACACATTAACCGTGGTTTGTTATTATAAGAAAATATTTTAGCAATTCCACGTTCTCGAGGCACGGTAATATAAGTAATGAAAAATATTTTTGGGGAAAATCTGAAAAATAAAGTAGATGGCGCTTTATGGTGTCCTCCGTTTTATTAAGCTGATTGTCAACTTTCAGAAATGTAAAAATGGTGGGAGAAAATGGAAACACTCACTATCCTCATTGACGGTTTCGTCATCGGAGGGCGGCGGCGAGGGCGTCCGCGCCAGCTTGAGATCGTACTTGCCCTCCTTGCCCATGCGGTAAGAGTTGGTGCCGCCCGCGTCCCACGCCACGCGCACCCAACCGTCTTCACCGAGATCACCTATTACGCGACCTTCGGAGCCGGGCACTCCGTCCTGAAATTTTTTATTTTAGGTAAATGTCGGAGGCCAAGATCCACTTCGGGTCGTCGCGCCACAGCAGTAAGTAAGTACTTGTCATAAATGTGTTCACTACGAGAACGACATCTACGCAAGTCGCATTTTTGCATGAAAAGTATTCTCACTTTAGTGTCTTGTCGATCATTCTACTAATTGGTCGCTGACAAACACGCATCTTGTGTACTGTGGGCTCTTATACGCTACTCTTTGAATGTTAGCGGACGTTTTGAGAATCATTGTGAAACGTATGTTGCTTATAACTGGGTATAGACCCAGTTACTACCCAATACCGGGTACTACCCGGGTACTATTGGACCCGATTGGTGGCGTAACCAGGATTTTGATATATTGTAACAAGTGGTTTCTTGATACTGACGAGTGACGACAGAGTCCGAAAGTTACACTAACCTGGTCGCCCCACTTCCAGTCCTTGCCGCGAACGACTCTGGTTCCAATCTTCATGAGAGACGCCAGCTCGGGCCCAGTCAGGGAAGCGCCGCGAGCACGGGCCCCTAGACGCTCATCTTCGAAAATTAGTAGACGTTCTGTGGCTGAAAATGAAAAATATTTCTTATTAACCTTATTTCTTATTAGTGCAATAGTACATTATTGTCGAGGCTCGGAAGTAGCTACTTGCTGGCTGAGGATTCGTTTTAAACGGACGACCTTGGGAGTCCGTTTAATTGAATCCGAAGCCTGCAAGTAGCCTTCCAGCCGAGTCATATATAGTGCTTTTCTCAAAAATGGCGCAATAAACACAAATATAATAGAAATATTTTACAGAAGCAACGTTATTATGTATATATTTTCACAGAAAAAAGTAAAAAGATTTGCTTTGCCGCCTTTTTATTTTTTTAATTAAAAATAGAAGTGTATTTTTCTGCTGAAAATACGCCAACCTATTTGAGACACGAAAATAGTCGCGGTACCAACATTGTAATAATAAGTACTGATCATCTGTTTGGCTGTTTAATGGACCTATGCCTTCATTTGATATGGCCACTTCAACTTTTAAAAAGTTTGGAACTCGACAAATAATGGAATTTGTATGCAACATTGCAGTCCCGAAATCGAGACTGCAATGTTTTTTACTTTTTAATTTTTCGACTGACCATAAACTACGCACTTCGCGACCTACTTTTTAACCGGCAACGTCGACTTTGCCGTCCATTTTTGAGAAAAATATAATGACCGCGTGATGAGCGTCAAATCAACAGCAGAAGTAGATGGCACTTTATATAGTTACGGCCCCGTAAATAACGCTTGACAAATCAAGCGTGAATGTTTGACAATGACAGCCAGTACAGTACGGAGCTGTACTAATAGTAATGTTAGCCCAACATACTAACATTACATAGCTTTTACCTTTGCCCTTAACCGCGTTGACCAAAAAAGAGGACGCTTGCTGTGAGCAATGAGGATATAATAAGATAGAGCGGTACTGTCATAGTAAATTTTGTAACCACTGTAAATTCACTGCCATCTATCGACATACTTTAAAACTAAAAATGAAGATTTATAAAAATACGTTAAAATGTATTTAAATATGGATAAATGATTTTAATATTTGCATTAATTATTTTTATATGATTTTGACCCATGTTCTTTCACTGGTATGCGTTAAAATTATAAATCACAAACGAAACAGCCAACGCCCTCTATACGAGAGTAAGCCAAAACTAGTGGCGCCATCTGATCGAGAATCAAATTTTCGTGATTTTCGAGGCACGTCTTTTCCTTAGACTGTATCCATCTATTACGGAGTTATATCTATCTTTGCTGTGAGTTACCGTTGATTTGCTTGACGGACGTGAGGCAGGAGCTTAACGCGTCCCCATTGGCTAGTTGCTCGATCTGGGGGCATGCCAACCCTCCCCAAGGAACGTTAGGATAACATACTAACTTATTATGGGTCTTACCTTTGCCCTTAACTGCGTTTACCACAAAACAAGACGCTTGCAGCGTATCGCCGCCGATTTGCTTGAGGAGCGTAAGGCAGGAGCTTAGCGCGCCCCCATTGACTAGTTGCTCCATTTCAGGGCCTTGGCAACCCTCCACGAGGAACGTTAAGAAGGCTAGAAGGAATCTGAAAAACAACGATTATTCTGAGTGGTCGCATCTGGGTAATAATTTATTTATGACACGAATATATGTGATACACACGCTGACACCGCACCACGATCTGCCACGGCGAGCAAGCGTCATTTAAATCTGTGTTGTATCGCGCAAGTGCTTACGAGTATATCGTTAAATCTGTCGCTCCCTTCGCCACGGCCGCGGCAGATCGCGATGTCATTCGTCTAATAAAATACAGAATTATAACAAAAGATTCCGATTAATTATTATTTACATCTCACCTTGCTCTAGCCGGCCTGTTCAGCAACGCATGAGCTCCATAATTAGCGCTCATTTTCAACGGCAGCGGCTGATTCTGCTCACCGTCAAGCACTTTCGCTTTTAACTCTATCAAAATATAATCTAGCAGCTTCGATTTCTCCAACAACACCATGTATTTCGTATAGGGTATCACAGATTCAATGCCTTCTAAAGGAGGCTTTAGGGGATGGTGCGGTCTGAGGGGACAGTATGGTGGAGTTTCGGATACTGAGCCGCCGAGAAGGCCTGTCAGACTAGCATATTTGACGGTCTCTGACATGGTTTGAGCGGCGCATAGAAGCTTGTTGGTCATCACGTAACCGCTTAGCCTTATTTCGGCCCGCTTGATCTGGAAACAGCAACCGTATTAGAATATAAATGAGGTATATTTTTAAAGAGCACAAATTTCTAAGTTTAAGTATTACCTGGCAATACAGCGCTCTCTTTAGAGTGTCGATATCACAAGGGGTCTCTGATAGAACGAAGTCAACGATAGCTGAAGTTATGTTCTGTTGTTCTGCAGACACTTCTTCAAGCATCCAAGATAAGTCTGTGGAAAGTAATTAATTTTGTCGTCTCTTAATACACATGATAGCTTTGAATAACGCAGGCCGTATTAAAATATAGGAGTAAATACAGTCGAGTACTTCGGGGTGTTCCACCCTTAGGGAGGGAATCGTTTAAGCGTCTCGCAGGCGCTTAGGTTGGTATTACACCTGTATAATTTCTTGGTCCAATGTGTATTTGCGTCTCACATTTGCTTAATGAGAGAGTGAGACGCAATGCACATTGGACAAAGAAATTGGACAGGTAAGGAATACCACCCTTAAAAATATAGTTGTTGAGAAAAGGTTCGCTTGATCGCTTATTATCGTCGCGTGATTGTTCCCAATAAACTGTTCCAGCTACATATTTGCGTTTTTAGAGTCTGTTACCTGCCTTTTGTCGTTTACCCTAGCACATTTGCACACTAAGATAAGAAATCCTAAAATGCATCCTAATATGTATGAGGAGGCGGAGTTGAGCGCGTTACAAGAATCGAGGCAATTTTTTCATAACACACGTACAGTGTAACACGCACTCGACTGTACAGTCAACTACAGAAATATATGATCCACTCTGCATAAAAACTCCTATGCGATTTTTTTTCTACAGCTTATAGCACAAAAACCTTCTCTCGTAAGCAATCTAAGTATCATAAGTAACTGCAGCAAATACTAATTACAACGCATGTGCATTAATTTAACCTAAAAAGGATATAGCGTTTTGTAAGTGTACCTTTTTCTTCGCAAGCCAACTTCGCCACCCAAGCATTGACAAACTTGTTCCTCTCCGACGTATCATCATCCTTCTCCTCGTCGGCCATAATCAAATCATTCTTCAGATCGTCAGCCAGCAACAAAACTTGCTTGCCGCTCTCCATCGACTCCTTTAAGATCGAGTTGTCCGTGTCATTAATAGAACTAATCGAGATCTCGTTTGTAGGCGTTTTATCGTCATCCTCTCTTTCTGAAAGCTTGCAGTCACTTTGCGTGCGTTGGCCGTCGAAATTAGAGGCGTTTTTCACATCTTTATCTGAGACTTTCTTCGTTTTAGTCTTAGTTTGCTGATTGGCCAGTTCTTTCGAGCTAGGGTCGCTGGCACTTTCGACTTTTTCTGAGGACTTGGAATTCTCTAATATACTAGGAGTGAGGTCGTCTGGAGTTTTGCTTGAGGCGTTAGCGGCTATGGATGACTTTATTAGTAAGGCGTCGCCTTGTAGTAAGCTGCCGGTGGCTTTGAGCATGCTCTTGCTGAGGCTATTCTGTCTATTGCGTAGGTCTTTCGTTGTTTCGAAACTAAAACAGAACATTAGGTTATTATAATTTGGTATTTTGGTGATGACTAGTGATGGTGATTCAATAAAATGTTTTGTTGGGAGCCACCTAGTATCTACAGTAAAACACATGTGAGGTAAGTACAAGCAAGTTACACGATTGCAGAAATGTGTGTTAAAGATATGTGCGCAAGCAATGTAGTTATTCAAGCTTGATATACCTACCTACTACTTACTTGAGTGTGTATCTATCTATGTTGTTTCAATGTTTGCATACGTTAATGTAATACTCTATAAAATGAGAGTTTACCGTTTTTCACACTAATGAATATATCTCGGCTATGTTCCGAATGACGCTCATAGCGCTCACAGCACGCTCACGATCGGACCTATTCACGCTCATAGTGCTTACATGCGATATCGTGACGTCATTGATGACGTCAATGGACGGCGCTCACGGTGCTCACACTCCCAGGCGTAAGCACCTTGAGCGCAAACGTCAAGGTGACGTTTGACAATGACGTAAGCGCTATGAGCGTGAATCGGTCCGATCGTGAGCGTGCTGTGAGCGTAATTCGGAACATAGCCCTACTACGATTAACGAACAAAATTCAAGTTCAGTTGACGTTGACATGAACATGACAATAAACACGTTCACGACGGTCCGAAACGAAACACCACTCACGCGGCCTTGAGCGCGCTAACTGATTCGGACCGGCAGCACTGTAAGCGTTGTGAGCGTGATTCGGAACACAGAGCTCGTTGACAGGTACCATTTATTGAAGCAGCCGGACTTGACGAGCCTCATGACCTTTTGGAATATCCTCTTGGCGGTGGGGTCGCGGCGGGACGGCGGCCGCTTCTGCAGCGCGGACACTGCGGTCGATATCGCCGCTCGGACCTCGTGGAGGAGGAAACGGGCGCGCTCCAGGGGCACAGCGCACACCTGGACAGAGGAAACACGATCGTAATGGACTTATGAGACAAGTTTAAACCTTCTTCTTATATACCATAGTTTGCATTGTAATAGGGGCGTGCCCACCATCGCCGCTGTCTTTTAAATATAGAAGTTTACGTGAGGCCCTCCAACCACCTAATTTAAAACTTAGTTAACATATCTAAAAAATAATAAAACAGTAAATTTTTCCAGGTCCTCAGATATTTCTCTCATTACGGTACCCATAAGAATGTCTACATTTACACGGTGGCTAAAAAATAAGTTGCCAGGGAGGTTTTGAGATACTGAGCAACTTACTATGGAACCAACCCCGAAATCGCGAAAAAAAGTTTGACTGTTTCATACATTTCGGCTGGTCCATTTTCTATGGGAGGTTAATTTTTTCACGTTATTGCCTTACCTCTTTGTACCCACGTGACTGCTGTTGTTTGGTCCTCATGAGCGTCCACTTGCTCTGTTGTACAACCTTTACTATTTCTGACATTGCTGGAGACAGTTTCACTTCACCCTTGTCCATTTCTGTATACAAATAAACACTAAATAAAGGATACATAAATTAGATCAATCTGGAAAAAGAGGAAGTTGTGCTAGAAACTTCGTAAACTAAATTTTTCGACAAACCAACCATCAGATCAGCTCGATGGTACCATAATACCATGTCATCCAACTTAAATATGTATATGAAATGTGAAGTTTCAGCTTAATCGAATAATGGAAAGTGGGTCTCGCACTCTTCGCCTACCAAAGGTGTAAGGACTATCATTTCTCGTATTAACTGACACTCTGTGACAACTGACCGGCGCTAGCGATGGCGAGGGCGTGTTCACTTAGCCCGGCGTGGTACAGCAGCGCGGCGAGCAGCGTTCGCCTGAACTCCTCAAGCGGGTGGTCCGGGGGGAAGTGGGGGGTGGCGCCCTCGCGACGCTCGCACGCCCACCAGAGGTGGAGGGCTAGAGAGTCCTGAAAAATAATACACATATGTTTTATCACTCGAATTTTTTTAGTGATAGTGCTAATGCCAGATCAGATAAGTATATGTATTTAAAATTTTTCCAATAGGTTTGACCAGGATAGCGAGCATCAGAAAACTTACATGTAGTTTAGGCTCTCCAAGAGCAAGTAGTAACGCATCAGCTTTAGTCCCCGCACCAGGCCCGGAGCGCGGCGCGCGCGGGGTGTACGCGGGGGGAGGGGTGTCACCCGCGGGACTGTTGCCACCAGTAGATGAGCCGCTTCGGGCCTCTGCCTTTTCTTCTTCAAACGGGTTTGGCGGGTTGGCATCCTAGAATTATAATGGACCCTTTATTAAAGATGACAGTATGCTAAAGGAATAAGTATCAAAATACCTACATAAACGGTCAACGAACGGTCAATGATTACGGTCATAAACATAAGCCTCCTTTTGGTTAGCTGTAGTCAGGTAAAAAGTGATAAATGTACTCACATACTCTTTTTCCTCGGAGGCTTGTATTCGTTTTGTATCGCTGATGTAATGTAATGGAGTAAAGTAAGATAAGACTAACTTGAAGTCCGCCCCGCAGTATCACTTGCGCGGCGTAGCTCGCCGCCTCGCGCTCGGCGCGCTGCTGCGGTAGAGATCGCGCCAGCTGCACCCCGCACTGCGACACGCTGAGCGCTATGTGGAACGCTGATGACGTCATCAGGTGGTGAATTCGGAGAGATGAGGTGCTTTCCTGGAAGAATGGCAGATTAGTGATGAATAAAATCTATTAATTGAGTTTTAGACCATTGGTTCGTCCCCGTTTGCGACTGAGCAAGATAAAAGGCTTCTAATCGGCCAGATGCAAGAGCAAAAAAGCCGTGGAGTTTGCGCAACCAACTCAGTGATTATCACATTCAGTTTAAGGGCTGATGATGTGATGATAAGATACTCAGCTAACCTCCAACTTGTGCGTGTGTATCTGATCGGCATCCATCCCCACACATTTGTCCGTGATCAGCGACAGGTACAACGCATGCGGCTCGACGCTGAGCGCCGCCGTAGCATCGCGGCCGCGCAGTTTGCGCACCAACTCGTTCGTACTGGGATTGTCACATTCGAAGTTTTCCACGTCATAGACGTGGCCTCGGACTATTATCCAGGAGCCGCCCTCTTTCGTATGGTTTAAAAGATCACATCTGGAAAGATTAAAAAAAAAACATTATTCCAGTATTCTTTTGATAAATGTGGAAAGGTTCGCAACGAGGAACTACAGAACTTTTGGAATCACGGACGTCAAAACTTACTTCCGTATAACATTGTTGTTCTGCTGATTAAGCTTGGTGACGAGCCCAGGCCAGCCGAGCTGATCCATCTCCAAGCTAGCGGCGGAAGGTAGGATCTGTGCCGCGTCGTCACAGGCGCGCGCTATGCGTATGAGCGCGTCGGCGGCATACGCGAGGATGTTCGGCGAGCGACCCACGCACGTTGCTACCCACGTTGATAGCTCGCTTACAACACGCCCTGAAAAATAAAAAGTAGCACATTATACATAGTGCACTTCTGAAATACAGCTAACTAGAATCATTATTCTTCTAAATAACGAGAAAGTCAATTTTTAACTACAAATGGACCGTTATATGAAGTCAATCTAGCCACCTCACATCACTAATTCTCCGTCGCCCTATATCTATGCCTGTATTTGGAAACTTGTTTAACGAGGGAGCGCCACTTGTAAGAAATAACTGAGTATATGTTTAGCTACTTCGTTTGCCTAGATTCGCTGTCGTAATTATCAACATATTATTGTCAAACTTACCAACAATGTCAGAAGCCAGAATCTCCGTGAGCTTCTCCAACTGCGTGCTGTCAGCCTTGTACACGGCTCTAGTAAACTCGCCGAGTGTCACTTGCACCTGGTTAGCGAGCATCTCTATGTATTCGGTGACGATTGCGCGGACGCCGCCGCGGTTGCTCCGCCCGCCTCGAAGCCACATCGCTTCGCAGAAAAGAAGTCTGGAAGGTCAGTAAAAGTCAGTGAAATAATTCGCAAATAGGCCACAAGGACACATACTGTCCGCGCGCGAATTCCGTGCACGGCTGAGGAATGTTAGGAATGTTGGGCGTCATGACAGTGATGGTGACTGGTGTCATTTTGTACGTACGGGCGCGGCGCACATCCCCCCCCCCCCCCCCCACTTCCTCGACCTCCGAATGCATGGAATTGGCGCGCGGACAGTACAAGTGTGACTACTGGCGCGTCGAAAAATAAAACAACAAATCAGACGCTGTAAAAATTCAGCCAAAATGTATTTATGTAACAAAAGGATTCCAGAAAGTAGCCGTTTTGTAAGCCTAAAGGGAGTAGTCCTATAAGGCTCACAAAACGTTGGAGATGTTTTAGAATAGGCCTTCTTGAAACGGACATCGGGTGTATGCATCATTTAAGTTGCTTAATGGTGTACAGATCGATTTACCAAAACTGACGAGAACGGAATAAGCAAATCGAATGACATGTATCATTGTCCGGCTCATAAATTAGTATATGTTTGGTCCGTCTCACGTTTCGTCATATCAACCGTAGCAATTTACTGCACGTACTGGCAGCGTTCATAAAGACTCGAAATCATCAAATTTAGATACATTTAAGTAACACTTACACCCCAGGCCAAAAGTATGGAAACAAGCTCGTATTTCAATAGAAAAGTGTGGTCTTTTAAACGATGGATTTTATACTACTCATTGACAATTTGGTAAAAATTATAATAGAACATTTTAAAAGTAAATTACTCTGGCTGTGATAGTTGCCAATTCAACATTTCGTCATGTAATTAAAGGGTAGGTATAATTATGTAACTTTTTCCTACTTTATTTTTTTAGTTTTTTGACAATATTTTAGGATGTTTTGATATTAAGCGTGTATTTTTAATCTTTTGGGTTTGCCTAATGTAAGTCTTAGTTTACAAATATATACAACAAATATAGAAACATGAGATATTAAAGAAAACAACGTTGTTTCCATATTTTTGGCCTGGGGTGTACGATGTACATTTTTCATTTGTCGAATGGACCTACGTACCTTTGGAACCTAATAAGCAATTCGCAGCTAGGGCTGACTGTATCCTGTCGGTTCGAGTCGACAGGGTCTCCGCTGAGCACGGCTTTGAAATATATCTGCGTCTGAGCGCTCGTATTGTGGACCAGATGTTTTACCTGTAACAGATAATATACATCATTAATAATTTTGTCTACAGACAGATTTATATTTAGAGACCGCTTATTAGCACAATTAAAACATAATGTAGACGTTTCGATACTTACTAAATGCATTAATGGAACTGCTGCAGCTTTTTCTGAAGCTGATTTCTTATTGGGTTGAAACTGCTCGGAAACTGAAATAAAAACTCATCATGATGGTATGGTCGAAGAAATCTTTTTGCACACATAAATGTCGCTAATGGCTATTTTACAATAGGGTAATAAAACAATTAGCAGCCGAAGTATACTTGAGCTAAACAATCTTGATCCCAGTTACTTTTCTAAATTTTAATTTCTAAGTTTTCCTTTCCCGGAAAGGTGGGCCAAAATGGTTACTGAGTGGGACCCACGGAGCACCATAGACGGTGCAGGCCGGGGTTCAGGCAGACCAAAAAGGAGATGGCGGGACGACTTGGACGCATTCTACCCCAAATGGTGGGAAAATGCCGATGACAGGGCCGAGTGGAGAAAACGAGGGGAGGCCTTTGCCCAGCAGTGGGACACCAAAGTAGGCTAATAAAAAAATAAAAATAAAGTTTTCCTAGTATTCCAACTTTTCAATTCGTAGTCTATTATAAAAAAAAAGATTTATGTAAAGAAACATTTAAAAAAAACCTAATAACGTGTCAGTATTAGAGTTGTGCTGTGCGAGAAATTTCCCCATACGAAATGGGGAATGTTACCGGGAACGGCACAACTTTAGTCAGTATTATCCCAGAAACACAAAGTATCACAACTAGTTATTCCCACTATATGGATGGGACGTGCGGCTAAACACTTCACTTTACTTTTAATCTTTTTTAATATATTGTATTCTACATTGTATCGATATAGGTATATCGAAAGTCGATAAATGAGAAGTCACAAATGACAATTCAAACTACCACGAGAATTCCAGCCTCTGATTATAAGGGACAGCACATTGCGTGACGTGCGCCGCACACACGGCACAACATTTTAATGCGCACGTGTTCGTGTACCCACACGCAGCCGGTGTGCTCTGGTATTTAGACCACCTATATACTTTCATAAAAGATATCCTTGGCGATCAATGTATACACAGATGCCAAATCTTTAGTGAGCACAGTTATCAAGTAATATTTTTGTGCATGAATATAAAAATAAACATGTAGGTACATTCTCGTATTTTGCAACTCACCTACGCAACATTCGGTCTCGGTGCAGCAAGGCGAGACTCCGTTTCCACGGTGCCCGGTTGTGATGTCGATTTGATCGTAACCTCTGTAAACGTTAGATAATATTGAACAACCAACCAGCACTTGACATACCTTGTTACCACAGACTTCTTTACTACTACAGTTTTTTGCGGGACTTAAGTCCCGGAAACGTAATAAATAAATAAAATTGTTATAAATAGGGTAAAAAACGCATTCCTATTTTTTGTCCAATACAATGAATAGGCGTAAACAATATTTTTTAACTTTCTATAAATGTATTTCTTAAATCTAAATACAAAATTATTTATTGTCAATATCGACAGAATCAGAATCATATTCGAAACTGTTATTATTTTCTTGTAGTTTTTTTTTTCCATTTTTTCAATCATATGTCGGTTTCTTTTGACGCTTAAAATCCACTTGTAAGTTGAAAACGATCTTTCAACATCACTATCATTTTAAGCCGGAAAGTCCCGGATTTTTTAAATCCGGGAAGTCCCAAAAACATGTTACTGCAAAGAAGTCTCCACTTCATGACTTTGTTCTAATAAGTTTAGGTATTTATACTCTGCCTATTCCGATCACTGCTAATGTGTCAAGGGCAAGGGCCTGACACTCTTTGATAGAGAAAGACAGTCTTATTGCGATTCCTATAAGAGGAAAGAGAAAATAGTGCCATGCTTTGTCCTTATCACCGACCGGGTAGCATCATAGGTAGGAGGCGAAGGCGAAATACCGAAATTTATAAGAGTGAAAGAGAAAAAATCCTATGCTGCCCAAATTATATATGAATATTCTTTCTCTTACCCCCGGCCGCTCGGTGGTGCGTCTATAACTACATGTATATACTATGTCTATGGTCATGGTGGTTCACCAGAGAGCAGCTGTCGTGACAGTAACTGTAATATACAGTAATACGCTTACTCGTATAGTTTAAGATGCGCGTATTCATCAGCAGTGTGCTCTTGAAGCACGCTTTGTAGGGCATCGCTAAGCCCGCCGCCGCCGAGCAGGGACCAGACAAGGAGCTCCGTCATAAAGTGCGCGCCGGCGCTGATCGAGCTTGTACCTGCAAAAATAAGACGAGTTATGTAAAGTAAAAGCGTCGGATTAAAAGGTTATGTTCTAATATTGCGTGAAATAAAATAAAAACTCCTAAAATGAGTCCGGCGAAAGGTTTAAGGCCAGGATTACACTCGTAAGTTTTACTTACGTAAGTAGGGTCAAAGCTATTTGCTAGAATGAGATAACGATATCCATATCTCATTCTGTAATATAGCTGTGTCCCTACTTACGTAAGTAAAACTTACGAGTGTAATCCTGGCCTAATGTAAACCCCTTTACAGCGACTTGTGTGTCAAAGAGAGTGAATGTGTGTATTTTGCATCTTTGTCATAATGTCCTATTCGTGACATAATCTGTGTGAATTACGTTTAAGTAGAATGAGACCTGATTTTGAGGGAAAGAAATGGGGATTTTCTATAGTCTTTCTTTCAGCATGCATAAAGTAAAGCGATATCCAAGATGTCTGTTCACTTTAGATATAAATTATCAGTCACAGTAGCGGTGTATTAGTGTGTGCTACGCCTTACAATCACACGTGTATATCGCTCTACTATATTAAATTGAATAAAATTAAATATTATAGGGACATTCTTACACAAAATGACTAAGTCCCACGGCAAGCTCAAGAAGGCTTGTGTCGTAAGTATACAGACAACGATATATGTATATAATATACAATAGAAAACATCCATGACTCAGGAACACATATCTGTGCTCATCACACAAATTAATGCCCTTACCGGGATTCGAACCCAGGACCATCGGCTTCATAGGCAGGGTCACTACCCACTGGACTAGTAGTAGACCGGCCGTCATATATATAAACAGGCCCTGTGATTGTGCTAGCATAGAGTAACTTATACTAGAGCGGTACTGTCATAGTAAATTTTGTAACCCCAGTAAATTCACTGCCATCTGTCGACACACTTTAAAACTAAAAATAAATATTTATAAAAATACGATAAAATGTATTTAAATATGGATAAATGATTTTTTTATTTGCATTAATTATTTTTATGATTTTGACCCATGTTCTTTCACTGATATGCGTTAAAATTATAAATAACAAACGAAACCGTCAACGCCCTCTATACGAGTGTAGGCCAAAACTATCCATCTATTACGGAGTTATATCTATCTTTGGTGCTAGTGACGCCCTCTAAGCAGAGTTTTGCGTATTATAGTATTAAAGCCATTTGACGCAAATCGTACATAATAACAACCAACCTTGCGGCAGCAACTCTATAAGGTGCTGCGCCCGCACTTGCGGCGTGGCCAGCAGCAGCGGCCACGCGGCGGCCAGCGCGCGGCGAGCGGCCGCCGCGGCCGCGGGGCCCACTCGCCCCTCCACCAGGGCCACTAGTGCGCTGTGCAGCCCGGCGCACCAGGGGCGGACTTCGTTGGCGTCCTCGCAGATGGGGCCGCGGGTACATTGCCAAGCTTGGACCTGAGGGCGTTACATTGTACAAGGCCATGTTCCGAATTACGCTCACAGCACGCTCACGATCGGACCGATTCACGCTCATAGCGCTACATGAGATCGCTACATAAGCGAGGAAAATTCTAACTGAAAATATCAAACAAAATCAAACCAAATCAAGTCCAAATGTACATTATTATACCGGGTGTTTCCTGTAACAGAAGCATTAAATTAAGCTGTAGGCTGTACTCCTCAAACTGACCAACATTTGTTCAGCAACTTAAAAAAAAAACTAGTGTTTTGATTTTCATTACACTTTAAAGTTTATTCTAAGACGCAATGTATTGCAAAATTTGTTATGTTTAAAGGGTGACAAGCAACGTCAAACACACAGATGGCAGCGTACATTGAACATTTTTTTAATTAGTATGAAAAAGATATAATCTAAAAATTTCATAATTTTAAAAAGTTGCTGAACAAATGTTGGTCAGTTTGAGACGTAAAGCCTCCAGTTTAATTTATTGCTCCTATTACAGGAAACACCGTGTATATTTATCATTCTGGTAAGTTGTGATGCCATCCCTATAAAATGGACGTTTTGTACAGTAAGCCAACAATTTCTGCACATGCGTAAAGTACTATAGTCTACATCTTCTCAAATGTTTTTTTCGCCAAAGACCCTAATCTATTAAACAAAAGCCTTTGTTCCTTTTGTGCGTGCGCGTGCCCATTGTTGGTGAGCGCATGCTACTCGCTGATACACAATGGTCACGCGCTCACCAATGGGCACGCGCACGCACAAAAGGAACAAATGCTCTTGTTTAACAGATTAGTGTCTTTGGCGAAAAAAAATCATTTGAGAAGATGCAGACTATACTAAGCTACTATAAGCTGAGTAAATTATTATTTTAAATTATTATATAGTAACCAATGTATTTATATTGGAAAAAAAATGAAATGTAAAAGTTACCTGAAGCCTCAACAGATTGAGACACGAGACGGCGAGACATTCATCTTCGCACATAATCTCTTTGCTCGCTGCGCCATCGCTATGCTCCACTACTAGCCTTAGCAGTTTCTCTAGTAATCTGAAAATATGAATAATTATGAAATATTGTTAAACAAAAATATACAGGCTTCTTTTGTTATCACTGACCAAACTCTTGAGGGGTGAATGTAGGTCATACTGAACAACTTTTACTACATATTAGATTATTTTAAACCGGGTCACTCACGTATTATTAACCGCGCCCTCGACCAGTGAAGACGTGTCGTGTCTCCGTGAAGACGGTCCTCGTAAATTGGACCGAAACATGTCGAGCTATTCGACTTAATAATACGTGAGTGACCCGGTTTAAAATAATCTAATATGTTTGAGTCTCACGGGAGTTTTATAGTTAAAACTTTTACTACATAAATTAAATTAAATATATCTTTATTTCAGAGAGAAGAAGCGCTGGTCGCCTAGCGGTAAGAGCGTGCGACTTTCAATCCGGAGGTCGCGGGTTCAAACCCCGGCTCGTACCAATGAGTTTTTCGGAACTTATGTACGAAATATCATTTGATATTTATACCAGTCGCTTTTCGGTGAAGGAAAACATCGTGACGAAACCGGATTAATCCTAACAAGGCCTAGTCCCCCCACCCCTATGAGTTGGAAAGTCAGATGGCAGTCGCTTTCGTAAAAACTAGTGCCTACGTCAATTCTTAGGATTAGTTGTCAGGCGGACCCCAGACTCCCATGAGCCGTGGCAAAATGCCGGGATAACGCGAGGATATTGATGTCGATGATATATTTATTTCAGACCCATAAGTCCATATAGCACATAAGATAATAAAAAATAAGCTATCCAAATTACTTGAAATTACTAACTCCACGCAGACGAAGTCGCGGGCAAAAGCTAGTGTTATATATTTCACTTACTCGAATGTACTGTCGGAAAGGTCGATGACGAAAGGCAGAGAAGCAGGTAGATCGCGAGCCGTCTCCTCGCTCCACACGAGCATCTTGATGAGTCCCACTGTGACGCCTGAACATAATTTAAAACTGTAGTCTGTAGTTTTACTGATTATATGTGACGTTTTCAACCAAAAGGTACCACATTGTCGCTTGTCGATAAGGTTGATTTCTAATTGAAGCTATATGGAAATAGCGCCTTACTGACAAGCGACCATAAGTACCCTTTTGGTTGAAAATGGCACATATAACGAATCTGAGTAAGGCCTTGGTGTGTCACGTAAAATAAAAAAATTGCTGACTAGAATTCTTTACAATTTGACGCTATACGCAACGTCAACTGGAAACCAAGGCATAAAAGACCGAACACACCACATTTTAACGCAGTGTAAGCGCAGTGACGCGTCTTCTGTATTTTCAACATATGTACGTAAAAACTAAAAATAAACGAAATGAGATTATTTTCAAAATTGCTTTCTTATATGAGGGTATCACGTATCATTTGTGGTATAGTATATTGTACAAAAAAATCAGCCATATCGTATCTGGAGGACCCCAAAACTGGTATGTTTTGAAAATTTGTTTGTTCTAAAAAAAAAAATGGCTGAAATGTAATGATGTGGTATATATTTAGAATCGCCTTAAAAAAGCCCTTTCATATGATACCACACACGATAGGTTTCTGAAAAAAGACCCATACCAAAAAAAAAATATGACAGCACTCCCTTCCTAAGGGAATTTTTATTAGGAACTGCGAGTCAAACATTTTGTTTTGACCTCTAGTATGCGTGTGCCAAACGGCTAAGCGATTTCCCTGATTTACCATTAGGTCTAAAAGACGACTTCAAAACGTTAACGTGTCCACGAGTATAGCTTGGCCGTTGACGAGCAACGCAACAACGCCGCATTAGATATCACCATACCCATTTTTGGGTGCGGGAATGTTTTACACTAGCCAAAAAATAGGTTTAAACTGTAAAAACAGAAACTATTTTAACATTTCTAAGTACATTTGGATCTAACTACCTATTTTTAATTCATAGTTAGGTAACTATTTTACAATAAACAAAGTTATACATAAATACACAAAATCATTTCCGCACCCAAAATTCTGGGGTATGAACATCACTCATCTTTTTACATTATCTCAGACTTACCGTTCGCTCTAAAAGTGATTTTAACTGGTATCGACGAGAACGCATGACACACCTAGTCACGTCAACATCCATCACATTACATTCCCCGATTTACCGTTCGCTCTAAAAGTGATTTTGACTGGTATCGACGAGAACGCATGACACACCTAGTCACGTCAACATCCATCACATTATATTCCCCGATTTACCGTTCGCTCTAAAAGTGATTTTGACTGGTATCGACGAGAACGCATGACACACCTAGTCACGTCAATATCCATCACTGTAATGCTGTATAAAATATATTGTTATAATAAATCACATTATATTCCCAGATTTACCGTTCGCTCTAAAAGTGATTTTGACTGGTAGAACGCACGACACACCTAGTCACGTCAACATCCATTACATTATATTCCCTGACTTACCGTTCGCTCTAAAAGTGATTTTGACTGGTAGAACGCACGACACACCTAGTCACGTCAACATCCGTTACATTATATTCCCCGACTTACCGTTCGCTCTAAAAGTGATTTTGACTGGTAGAACGCACGACACACCTAGTCACGTCAACATCCATTACATTATATTCCCAGACTTACCGTTCGCTCTAAAAGTGATTTTGACTGGTAGAACGCACGACACACCTAGTCACGTCAACATCCATCACATTATATTCCCCGATTTACCGTTCGCTCTAAAAGTGATTTTGACTGGTAGAACGCACGACACACCTAGTCACGTCAACATCCATTACATTATATTCCCCGACTTACCGTTCGCTCTAAAAGGCGACGTCAAAACGTTAACTTTGACTGGTGCCGAAGAGAACAGATGAGCTCTCTCGTGTGTGCCCCACGAGTATAGCTGGCCGTCGGCGAGTAACGCGACGGCACAGGATGCGCCTAGCGACACGTCTATCACCCGTTTGCCTGGAATAAACACATTATGTTGTTTATAAAATGTTTAATTTCCAACAAAATGTGCGTATTTTTAACCCTTAAATGCATAGTGATGTACAGTCAGCAGCAGAAGTTGCTAAGCGGGCGAGGTGTTCAAAACTACCTTGACGCGCTCTTATTCTCTTAATAATAAAGTCGCGTCAAGATCATTTTGAACACCTCGCCCGCTTAGCAACTTCTGCTTCTGACTGTATGTATGCAAACAATAAAAAACATATAATTTTATGCATAATTAGATAAAATCTATTTGGTCCTGAATAATTATTTTGATCGTAAATTAATAAATACACTTTTTGTTTTATTCAGCGCGGTATTTAAGTAAAAAAAAATTACATTTCTTTAAAGACAAAATGACGGAACTTTGGAAAAAAATTTGAAAAGTTAATGATTTTTAGTATGCATTTTAGGCGGTTTTTTCGAGGTTTGCAATTATTTATATTTAAAATCTTTATTATAAGTATATTACAAATAATAAAAATTTCTAATGGTAGTAAGACTTTTTATATCTTTTACCAATAATTGTATAAATTCACATACATTATGATTTACCCTATGTAACTTCTAACACTGGTTTAGCAGTGAAAATTGATGTTCAAATTTTTTTTTCCCCAGAATCAGTAAACAATTATGTATTTACGACATATGGGGCATTTTCTATGAAAAGGGTCCTTATTGTCGATGGCGCTTACGTCGAACAGCATCGCGCGGAATTAATTGTATTTATATCGGAGCATCGTTAATAATGGCGTAAGCTCCATCGACAATAAGGTCCCTTTTTATAGAAAATAGCACATATATTAATTTCAAACAAAAAGAAAAAATAGTATGAATTTATTTAATTAGTTGAATAGTAAACTGGGATGAATGGTCATTTGCTTGAGAAAGCATTAAAACAAAATAATAAATAAATAATAATAAATAAATAAATATTATAGGACATTCTTACACAGATTGACTAAGTCCCACGGTAAGCTCAAGGAGGCTTGTGTTATGGGCACTCAGACAACGATATATATAATATATAAATACTTAAATACATAGAAAACACCCATGACTCAGGAGCAAATATCTGTGCTCATCACACAAATAAATGCCCTTACCGGGATTCGAACCCAGGACCATCGGCTTCACAGGCAGGGTCACTACCCACTAGGCCAGGCCGGTCGTCATCTTACTACAAAAGAAATGCAACTTTATTTGGTTCATGAAACGGAGTTGTACATTAGGCCTTAGGAGATTAACCATTGCCGTGCGGGGCTTCTCTAGGTATTGAGATAATCTGATAATAGGGGGTATTACTGCAATGTTCTGCCACCAGAGTGCAGCACTACCCCTTTTAGTAAACCATAGAGTAACTTATACATACTGTACCTTTAACAGGTTTTTAACAAGTTTTCAGAGATAAAAAATATGACATTGATGCATCAAGGCAGTTTGTTTACAGAGGACCTACCGGGAAACGCGAATCCGAAATCCGCTATCTGTCTCTCTATCGCTCGAATATGCAAGGTCCGAGATATTAGATAACGAAATTTCGATTTATTTGTTTCGCGATAGACCCTCAGATTGTGGTAGTGGCACCCCCTACGCAGAGTTTCGCGTTATATTCCCCATTGTAAAGACACACTAGTTAACTAAGAATAGGCAATCGGGCTGAGTCACATCACAGCGGGGTCAAGAAAATGACGCACAGAGTTCTTCTTGCCAGGCGGAGTAACTGTCGTGGAATTGTATAAAACAAAAGATATAATTTCGTTCGAAAATTACCTTTGAGAGCTTCGATCGGTTTCGGGAAGTTGACATTCTCGGCGTTGCCGTGGCCGAGACGGTAGCCTTCTCCTTTGCCCCAGGTGTACAGAGCACCTCTGAAACGTGATAACATGTGCTAAAATAATCTGAAATTACAAATATATAACTCTTGGAAGACATAAGTTTTTGTCGTGTCCGCCTAAGCTAACTTTGAATTAATTTCCATGGAAATTTGTCATTAACGATGACATTGCTACCTTTTATCATTGCCCAGTTATCTTGGTCTGACTCCAGCGTTCAATGCCGGTTGATTTAAAATACGCTGTTTACACTTTGCTTATGCTTCTGTCGCTGCGGGTATGTTGACAGAAATGTTGCAATATACATGCCGCTAATGGCAAACATTTGCTGACTGCACAGGAAATCGCCTTTGACGGCAACCTCGGGCAGCTGCACCAGCATAAGCTGGGAGGCGATTACATTGAGCGTCGGTTGCACCAAACTGTTTGTCATCGTTAAAGAGTTCGCAAAATTTTATTGTATGGAAAGTTTCATAGTAAACCGCCGCGGCGTGCCGGGTGACGTTGATCACTCTGTCAAGTGCGGATTGTGCAACTGGCACTAAGTATGTCTGTGCCACCGGGGAAAGGTATAGACTAGATTATTAGTGTTGCTATGGTAACTTATACGATTTGACAGTTCGTAGACAAATAATATTAGCTGACATAGAATTTTATAAAGTGATTGACGATTATCGACGTTACCTTAGCCAAAGATAGATATAACTCCGTAATAGATGGATACAGTCTAAGGAAAAAACGTGCCTCGAAAATCACGAAAATTTGATTCTCGATCAGATGGCGCCACTAGTTTTGGCCTACACTCGTATAGAGGGCGTTGACTGTTGAGTTTGTTATTTATAATTTTAACGCATACCAGTGAAAGAACATGGGTCAAAATCATATAAAAATAATTAATGCATATAAAAAAATCGTTTATCCATATTTAAATACATTTTATCGTATTTTTATGAATATTTATTTTTAGTTTTAAAGTGTGTCGACAGATGGCAGTGAATTTACTGGGGTTACAAAATTTACTATGACAGTACCGCTCTAGTATAAGTTACTCTATGCCTTAGCGTTACAGATATTGTTAACATTGTATAAGAAGATAGCTACCGCGAAATACAATACACGTTCGATATCTTCTTTGACATACCCATTGGTAGTTTTCTATTTTTTGACACTGTATACCACAGTTTACGTTTCTATTTTAAGTACAAATAATAAATAAAGAAATTATGGTCCGATTTGCAATTTATTTCCATTCTTAAAAAATCTCGATAATTTACAGTAGGTAGAAGTTACCGCTTTTAATTATTAATCTATGACTGACTAGATTACATATTTGTCAATGTTTCATTTTCATAAAAACACTCGTTTCTGCCACAAAATCTTCTACGTTTGAATATTATTCTAATACCGTTTGAGAAATGGGCTCCTGTAGGGCTAGCACATGATTGGCGCGACATTATCTCGCCGCGAGATAGACTACCAGTTTTTGACTAGAAAGAAGAAAGAAGAAAGAAAATACATTTATTTGACGCCACAACATAGTACATAAAAAAAAGAAAAGCATGCAGACAAAAAAACATTTGGACGCCAAAAAGGATCCCCACTCAGCATAGTGCCGCGGCAAACCGTGGCGCTGGTTTTCTGTGGGGACCTGGCTTAATCTAAAAAATAATAATGGCGACACGTACGCCAACGACACACAAATAAAATTTACATTGACATAAAAATACAAACATTATTAAACAGAAAATTAAGACAAACAAAATATTAATAACCGCCTTTTTTAAATATATTTATAACGAAAGTTACAGAAAAACCCAACACCAGAACGAACTAAACTTAAGACTAAAACTAAAACAAATCATCAAATTGCCGCGGAAATGTAAAAGTGTGTGTGATAAGTGTGCGAGTGAGTGACTGATATGTTACTGTGATGTCTGTAATTGAATTTGTAACAAGTGTGCACGACATTTCGATTTGAAGCCACTTAACGACTTCAGCGAACGGATTGGTGGAGGCAGGTCATTCCAGATCTTCGCAGCGGCGTGCCGGAAACAGCCACGAAAGGCCGCTGAGTGGTGACGAGGGCAGACAAGTTGCAGGTACCTAGATGACCTGACCTCCGAGGATCTGTAGTTATGAGCCCAGGTTAGCTTATCGTAAAGGTACGAGGGTATCTGGTGGTACACAATGCCAAACATAAGCGACGCTAAATGGACCTTTTGACGCGTGGACATCTTCAGAATGCAGTTCTTATTTATATATGGCGTTACGTGCGAGCGTGGAGGGATATCAAAACAATACCGTGCACAGGCATTTTGCACTCTTTGTATTAATCTCTGAGTACGCGATAGGAGGCGCGGCCCGTAAACTGTATCACAATAATCAAATCGTGAGAGAACAAGTGCATCGCATAACCTCACCCTAAGCTGAACACTAAGGAAGGATCTTATTTTATATAGAAGTTTCAGTCTATAAAAGCAATTTCGAACCACATTAAGCACATGTTTTTCAAACCTTAATTCTCCGTCCATAAGAAGCCCCAGGTTCTTACTCTCTTCAACACGTTCAAGAACATTACCGCCTATGTGCACTTCGAAATGACTTTCAGAAAGCTTTGCTATTTGTTGTTTTGTACCCAGTAACATGACTTTAGACTTTGTAGGGTTTAGTGCAAGTGCGTTTGCTTGTGACCATCCAGCAATGTGCTCGAGATCACCGTTTAACTTGCTAATTCCTGAGTCTATATTACTCAAACTACACGGAACGTACAGCTGTAAGTCGTCAGCGTAAATATGGTAGTTACAGTGTTTGATTGTATTTGTTATGTCACGGCTATATAATATAAATAATATTGGGCCTAAAATAGAGCCTTGCGGCACACCTCTAGATACCGGAAGTATTTCAGACACAACTGCTTTACCATTAGGGGCTTGAAGTTCAACTAGCTGGCTCCGATTGCTTAGGTAACTTGCAAACCATTTCAAGGTGTCCGTTTCGAAACCGTAATATGACAGCTTTGACAACAAGAGTGAAATATCGATGGTATCAAAAGCTCTGGAGAAGTCCAATAATGTAAGTATGGTACCTTGTCCCCGGTCCTGAGCTGCCAAAATATTATCAGTAACGTCGAGCAGAGCTGTTGCCGTCCCTCTGTTCTTACGAAAACCCGACTGATACACTGGTAATATATTATTTTTCTCTAAATAATCAGTTAATTGCTGACAAACAATTTTTTCCAGGACTTTAGAGAGACAAGGTAATATACTTATGGGTCTGAGATCTTTAATTTGAGTAGGGACAGAGATTTTCGGAATAGGACGCACCACGGCAACCTTCCAGGCATCGGGAAACTCATGAGCAGAAATAGATGTATTTATTATTAATGTAATAGCTGCCAAGGTACGAGGCAAAGTAAGAGTTAGCATGTCCAATGTGATCCCGTCGATTCCCTGAGCGTTAGACTTGAGGCTTCTAATTATCTTTAAGACTTGGCTTTCAGTAACTGGTTTTAAAGTAAACTGTGAAGAACTAAACCTATTGTACTCAAAATAAGTGAGGTGACTAATTTCAACTGGGTTATTATTTGGTAAATTAAGAAAATGTCGATTAATCATGTTTGGGTCATTGAAATGGTTTGGTAGTTGTTTCTCGTGTTCATTAAATATGTCATTTTTTAGGTTTTCCCACAATTTTTTAGAATTTTTAGCATAACAGTTCACTTTTTGAGAAAAATACGCACGCTTCTCATTACATAAGGCAGTTGCAACTAGAAGTTTGAGGTCCTTATAATACCGCCCATGCACCTCCGATCCTGTACGCTACGTATGTACGACTAACTGTATGAATTAAAGGGGACGGGTACGGGTAGTCTATCTCGCGGCGACATACTGTCGCGCCAATCATGTGCTAGCCCAGCTGCGACAAATATGTGTAGATGTAGGTAAATAAAAGAGTTTGAATTTTTTGGATAACTAACTGTTCAGTGAGCACGGCGTAGTAGTTCTCGCCGGTGTACACGCGCACAATCTTGATGGTGGCGAGCGCGACGACGGCGCGCGGCTGCCCGCCGTCATTCTCGCCGAACGTGTACACGGTGCCCTCCACGGTGCAGCATAGCGTGTAGCTCTCTCCCCAACCTGCGAACAACCCACAAACGTGTCAATTTTATGAATAGCTTTCGGGATGAAATTCTGTTTTTAAATGATATAATTTGTGTACGCTTGTGCTCATGATACCGCTTCAGAAGTATCATACTCACCGAAGGCGATGTCGACGATGCGCTCCATGCTGTGCACGTGAAAGGTGACGGCCATCGGCGTGAGGTAGGCCTCGAGCGTGCCGTGGCAAAGGCGCCCGTGGTTTGCACGACCCCACGTGTAGAGGGCACCACGGGACGTTATCACAGCACTATGAACAATTGAGCATACAACAAAGTTAATTCTTGTAACATATTTTTTTTACAAATATTCGTGTTGCGTATGCCCTATACGCAAATAGAAACTTCAGTAATTTATCTGCGCCTCAACCTACAGTACTTTAAATGACCGTCTAAACGAATGTTAACAATTTTTTTGACAACAACTCATTAGTAAAAGCGACAATAGGTATACAAAATTGACCGTAGTATAAACAGTGACCTGCTAGTAGGCCCCGCAACAGCCCGCACGACCTCGTGATGCGAGAGGTGGTTGATCTGCGCGGGCACCTCCCGCGGCGCGGTGTCGCCGTGCCCGAGCCGGCCGTCTTCACCAGAGCCCCACGACCAGACGCCGCCGTCGGCTGACACGCAGAGGTAGTGCCGGCCGGCCGGATGGCACGACACTTGGACGATTATTTTGTTTTCGAATCCTGAAAAAGGATAACATTAAAATGTTTAAAATAATTATGTATGTATGTATGTATAAACTCTTTATTGTACAAAGACATAGAACACAAATATGGCACAGAAATAGGCAGTACAAAGGCGAACTTATCCCTTTAAGGGATTTCTTCCAGTTAACCTTTGAGTAGATGAGAATTGATGAAGAACTGCAGACAAATATAGCACTGCGTACAATAGACTAGAGGAAAGTCAATAAATTTATAAAAGAGGGCGAAAATAAATAAAATAAGTTAAAAATTTGAAGTAACAGTATAACAAATATATATAATACCTACGTTTTATATAATAAATATACATCCATAGTCACAAACAGTTAATTCTGGTCCGATAGCCACAGTTTCCTTAACTGCCCCTTAAGCGATGCAACGGACCGCGATTTCCTTAAGGAGGGAGACAACTCATTCCAAAGCTGAACCGCTCGTACCGCAAAAGATTTACCATACGCACTAGATTTGTGATGAGGTGTTGCCAGTGCAATTATGTTTTAACTTTTATTACATCCAGCAGAGCTGACGACGTACGAACGTAAATGCATTTAAATTGAATTACCATCTATTTTGTATGTGACAACAGATATTAACGTCGCAAGTCAGCAGTATATCACGATACGACCACAAAAAAAACTCTCCGAGCGATCCGCTCGTCCGAAGCCGACTGTGATACATTTGTTCTCAGAGATGCATGGCTACAATGCTAGCGTCTTGCATCGAGCAATATCGCTCGGTGCGTTTTTTCGTGGCCGTCATGTTAGAGCTTGCTCCTCGGCAGCGAAGGTAAGTAGAAGTCACCTTGTACTAAATGAGGCGCCATGGTATCGTAGTACATAGTGTACACATCGCCGTCGCACGTCAGCATTAGTGCTAGCTTCTCCGCACACGCAATCTGTCTGAATCGTAGACCGCTGAAGCATAGCGGGCCGTAGCCGACGGAGTATAGCTCTTGAGCTGACTCTGTGCACTGTAATAATTAAAAAAGATTATAGTCAAAACAATTATGAAGTAATCAATGTATCTCCTAGTGGAAAAAATGGTTGCAGTAGGAGTCACACAGGATAACTTTTAACAGTGATGCTTGTTCGTGTTTATAGCGACTTAACTGATCAATCTGAAACTTTATTTCTTCCTCATAAAGTTTGTTGGGTGGATGTATCCTTGCGTGTTTTTGTGTGTGCATTTTCGTGTACGAAACTTCAATTCTCTTTGCAGCTATATTATGGTAACAAATGAGTTTTTTTTATTCGATCAGTAATAACTTACAGTAACGAATCCTTTTATTGGTGGTAGTAGCGGTTCACCGAGCCTATTTAAGTGGCACATCAGAGCTATACCAGCCTTCCGGACCCCCATCAGACCATCTCCGTTGGGTATATTGAGGTCCCTGTAATACAAGCAAATGTCAAATAAAAAATCGTGATTGTGACATTTCGCCTCAACACGTCAAGTCATTAGTGCACAACAAAAACTTATAAATTCAATAATAGTTATTTTGTACTGTAAGGCTTTCTTTTGTGCAATAAAGGTTAAATAAATAAACAATAATAAATCACTGACCACTAAATCAAATTGTGGCCAATAAGCCTGAGGTAGTGGTGATATATCTATCGCAGCGCCAGGCCGTGCTCGTCGACGTCAGGTTGTAAGCTATAACTTACCTCAGATACGTTACAGTAGGGTTGGCTTCGGTGTTTGGCTCGGTTATAACCATAGGGTTCGGCGCAGCAACTTTCGCCATGCGTCTTAGGAAGGGCCCGAGAGGAGCCGTACATTCTTCTGGTGCGGTGCTGAAATTATAGTGTTTAATTTCAAGTAATTTTTGCATCTACACAATTTTCAAATTAAGTTCAGTTGAATTCTGAACGAGAGTACATACTTTCAAAGAGGATGTTATATCTATCTTAGATACTTTCAAAAGGAACTATGATGAAGAAAAATAAACTGTTGTACGCTCCACGCGCCGCGCGCACAGCTCCACTCACACGCAGAGACGTACGCCGGTCACACACCTCTACACTGACGTACCTGTTGTCCGCATGACGCTTATGCTGCGGCGGCAGTGTGACCAGCACGTCGGCGGCCTTCAGCAGCGCCGAAAGCTCGGCGCGCCGCGCGCACAGCTCCACCCACACGCAGAGAGACGTGCGCCAGTCGCCGAGCGGCGCGTTGCAGCCCACCTCGCTATAATAACACATACAAATTATTAGGTGTAAGCAAAGGGTTCTCGATGTCTTTAAACGTAAAACACTGTGTTGACGCTCAGCTAACTTAGCCCTTACTAGACATCCGAGAGGTGTGCTATCAACAGTGTTTGGGATAGTAGCATAAACACTCACTTGGTAACCACCTGGTGTAGAAACTCGGCGGCGCTGCCAACAACCTCGGCCCATATTTTCTGCGAGCGCGGCACTTGCTGCGCGGAGTCCGCGCCCGCTCCCGCGAATAGGGCTGCATCAGGCAGCGCCCGAACAGCTTCGAGCGCGTCACGCAACAGCGCTGAACACACATCGGCGTCCTCGCCGCAACGCCACGCGCGACGCACTAAGGAGAGAGCGAGACGGAGCGCGGCGCGCGCGCCGACTCGGGCAAGCCCTAGCGCGCTGTGAGTTGATAAAAGTGTCAAATAAATAGTTTCTTGGTAGTACATAAAGTACAATTCGCATCGCATCGCATCTCGAAGATAGGGGGCCAGTCGCATAACTATTCACAAACAATTTCTAATGACAGGAATGGAAAGGGAATATCTTACCTACCTACCGATCGTAATATAAGTTTTAAATATGGAAAGCCGGTAAAAGCTTATCGTCGGTGGTACTCTTGACGAAGGTTATTTTATTTTATTTCGACAGCCGGACGAACTGTAGAGCTTTCGACGGTAATATATTTAGTGAGGAATTAGACAATCAATTCGACATGAATGCCCGCTCCATTGTTATGCAAGAGGCCCCAGGTCGAGTATGATAGGTTCTACACGTCGTTTGCGATGATAGAATTGATGATGACAGCTCCAATGGCGGCCAGTTTTTTCCTGTTCGATGAGTGGCAGAAATTTTAGAAGGATTTTGGTCGAGAGAAATCTCACGACATCTCACCGGTGAGGAAGGAAGGAAGGGGGGGGGGGTCAAAAATCCTCAAGAAACCCTCACGCAATTAATGGCCCCCTAAGACCCGACGGATCTGGATTACAAATCTCATGATTTCTAGCACAAAAATACCGACTTCACAATACCATTTGAAAATCATTTATGGCCATAGATCATCTACGGCTTCTCAATTGTCCTTACAGAGTTCCGTTGATAGAGTTAGACCAAGATAAGTAAGCAACGATTTTGATAGCGTACGCAGCGTAAGTGTTATTTTAAACGTCAAACCTCTTATGAAATTATGACGTATTGGTCTAACTCTAATTAATTACGGTCTTCATAATCGTTAACACTGATGAACATTATATTCAGCACAAATAACAGCCGACATCCTTCTTCGTCGGTTAAAACTTGGTGCTTGCATGAGGACCGCATGGATATGCCAGGACATAGCTTACTGAAGAATTCCGCAGACGATACGTAGGCACCGTCTTAATATTTTAATACTTACTTGCGTTTGTTTTTTCATACACCTAGTACAAATATGTGCATTACTTAGTCCACCCTGCCTCCTTAATTAAGACGCTTCCTGATTCGGTATCAAGGAAATACGACAACAGTATAAATAGTTGGCGGTTACGACAAAACTTACTTCGCATCGAACAGTCAGAAAAAGGGCCTATATGATCTGAGCTGTTGGTGTATTTTCGAAGTTATCTTAGTTAATAAACTAACAAACCCCTTGCTTTTTTCTTAGTTGCTTTTATGAATTCACCACTCTACATACTTATTCCTTTTGACGCCAAATAAAATTTGTGCAAATATCCTATTATTTGACATCAAATAATAGGAAATTTGGACAAATTTTATTTATTATTTTTAACAATACCATCGATGTGGTAAAATACCTTCCATTGGAATGTCAACCTTACTCACGTGCATTTAAGATTGAAATTCGCATAGCAGCTGAACTAGCTACTTCAAAAAGAAATACCTCTCAGAATCGGCGTCTTGCTCTTCGCGATCGTCATGGGTATCAAGGTCATACGCTTTATTCACCAGGCCAACTGCCCTGTCGTCGGCAGCTGCCGTCTTTTTGTCTAACTTGATACCGTTCGTTCTTCCACTGAAATAGTACTCTCTGAAAACATGGAACTTTTAATGATACAGTGTTTGTGGCCTCTGTACGGCCTAAGTGGCGAGCGTCCAGCGGCGCGTTTGGCAGGGCGTAAAACGTAGCGTCGAGATTCTAAGAGATTTGAGCAGCTGTGCTGAGGCCCCTCGTTTGAATTGGTATGGACGCCGCGCCGCACGCCCCGCTGGTCGCCCCGCTCAAGCATCCACTCATGTTACACACTTAAAGGCCAATACACATTAGTCACGTCACCGGCTTACACTAGTAAACACGAGCTTAAGCCTGTTTCAATGTATGAGACGATATGCCCGATGTCATATACCGTTGTGTGCGTTTAACTTATGTGACAGCTGACAAAAATTTCATACATTACTACTGGCGAGTGCACGCGCGTATTTACGCAGGGAGCCGGCACCTACGCAGCACGTTTAGTTAGTATTGGTCTTGACAATACACAGCAAAAGCCAATTCTTGTCAACCACCCGTCAAACACACAGTGGTCTTTACCAAGTGAAAACAGATAGACACACAAAACTTTATACAACAGTGTCTTTAGCTAAAGCAGCGCTAGGAGCAGAAACGTATGTCGTTGTGTTCGCAGTCGTATTTTGAATTTCTTCCAAATGAACCGATACAAATTTAGTTTAGCACATGAAAACCTCAATTCATTGCAGTTATTTTTGATTTACACGTAATTCTTACTTATTTTCCTCGCGATATTAAGGTATTTAATACACCTGTTATCATAACATGCCAAAGTAATGATACCGAATAAATCGGGAATCGAACCCAATATCGCTTGCTAAAGCAACCAAAAATGTACCCGATAGTACTTGTCAAGTAAATTGGGAAAACCGCTTTTACTTACCTTATAACCCGGGAATTAAACGTAATCTTACATGGTAATCATTCGGAAATCAAATTTCCATATACTCTTTAAACAAGCTGGGAATCGAACCCATAGCTTGCTAACAAGGCCAGAAATTGAACCCGATGTCGCAGAAAATATGCCAGGATTCGAACCTGACAAATCGTATTAGGCAAACAAGGGATTGAGCTTAATATATTTTTTCTAATAAATCGAAATTGAAATCCCAAATGCTTAATAAGACAGGTATAGAACTAGTCGGGAATCGAACCCGACAAATCGATAAAACTTGTCAAACAAGTTAGGAATTAATACCAATCTAGCTTTCCAAATAAGTTAGGAATCGAATACGATATAACTTGTATCACTAGCCAGGATTCGAACCCGACAAATCCATATTGCTTGCCAAACAACCGATCTTCGATACTAAACTAAAGTAGCTTGCCCAATAATCCGGGAACCAAACACGATATAACTGAGAAGATTAGCCAGGATTCGAACCGGACAAATAGATAGTACTTGCTAAATAAACTAGGAATAGGTACTAATCTAGCTTGCCAAGTTAGCCAGTAAGCAATCACGATATAATTTAACAAACTAGACGGGATTCGAACCCGACAAATCGATAGCACTTGCCAAACAAGCTAGCAATCGATACCAATCTAGCTAGTAAAGTAGGCCCGGAAGCAGTAACAATATAACTTAGAGAACTAGTCGGGATTTGAACCCGACAAAACGATAGTACTTGACATATAAACTAGGAATCGATACCATTCTAGCTAGCCCGGTTAGCCAGGTAGCAATCACGATATAATTGATAAAACTAGGCGGGATTCGAACCCGACAAATCGATATCACTTGCCGAATAAACTAGGAGCCGATACCAATAGCTTGCCAAGTTAGCCAGGGAGCAAACACGATATGACTTAGAAAAATAGCCGGGATTCGAACCCGATAGTACTTGCCAAATAAATTAGGAGCCGATACCAATAGCTTGCCAAGTTAGCCAGGAAGCAAACACGATATAACTAAGAAAACTAGCCGGGATTTGAACCCGACAAAACGATAGTGCTTGCCAAATAAACTAGGAATCTATACCAATCTAGCTAGCCAAGTGAGGCAGGAAGCAATCATGATATTACTTAGGAAACTCGGCGGGATTCGAACCCGACAAATCGATAGTACTTGCCAAATAAACTAAGAAACTACACCAATCTAGCTAGGCAAGTGAGCCAGGAACCAATCATGATATTACTTAGAAAACTAGCCGGGACTCGAACCCGACAAATCGATAGTACGTACCAAATAAACTAGGAGCCGATACAAATAGTTTGCCAAGTTAGCTAGGAAGCAAACACGATATTACTAAGAAAACTAGCCGGGATTCGAACCCGACAAATCGATAGTACGTACCAAATAAACTAGGAACCGATACAAATGGTTTGCCAAGTTAGCCAGGAATCGAACACGATATAACTTATAAACTGAAATAGATATCATACACTAAAGAAAATGTGACCAAGTCCACCGGTGGCCGAAGCGGGAATCGAACCCGCCGCCGCTTCGCCACGTAAGCTGAAGATGCGGGTTAGATTCCCGCCTCGGCCACCGGTGGACTAGGTTACATTTTCTTTAGTGTATGATATCTATTTCAGTTTATAATTTAAATATAGTAGTGTGACTACTTAAAAAACAAATTAAAAATATTTTCGTAAAATAATAGTAGTACGATATAACTTGTAAAACTATTCAGGATTCGAACCCGACAAATATACGAGTAGTACTTGCCTAACAAGCCGGTCTTTGATACCAATCTAGCTTGCCCAACAAGCCGGGAATAAAACACAATAATTAGATAGTTCTTGCCAAATAAACTAGGAATAAAATTAAATCGAGTCATCTTTTTTTTCCATTAATGGCTTTTACTCCTCGCTAAGTTTGAGTCCAATCTTGCTGGCCAAGTAAACCACCAACCTGGAAAACTTGACAGGAATCGAACCCGAAAAATCGATAGCACTTGCCAAATAAGCAACTAATCAATACCAATCTAGTTAGCAATTTTCGTACATAGACACCGTTTTCCTATCTCCATTGCACGTACTTATATATATATTGCTGTCTCGCTCGCACAGTTCACCGCCAGTATCATCAGCGGGACACCAATATAATTAACCAACCCTTTTGTCACTTATAAAATAAATGCCACTTGCCAAATTAGCTGGGATTCGAACCCAAACTTACTTGCCAGAGCTGGTCATATGATCTTTCAAATGATACCTAAATAATCCTACAATAGAACCCGAGATAGAACCATTAAACAGTACAGTACATACAGCTTTGTAGTAGTTTGTAGATCTGACCTAAAATATCTAAGTCATTGGATTTTTCAGCCTAATTGCTCCAATCACTATAAAACATAGGGACTTTTGATAGACAGACAGACAGTTGACTCGGGTGAGGTCTCAGTGACTTGACTTAGATTTAAACGCCATATCATAAATAGAGGCGTAATACAGTTGTTACTAGATAAAACTAAATACGTAGAACAGAAAATCTCATCAGTTGCCACCAAAAATTAAGAAAAACACTTAAGGAGAAGGAATGCCAATATTATACAAAACATACGAATAAACTAAAAATACTAAAGCTTTTTTTTAAAGTTTTATAAGCATTTATTTAGAAGTGAGAAGACGAGTGGTACTATTAAACTAAATTAATAACTAGCTTAAATCTAAAATAGGCTCTGAGGCATTGTACCAAGGATGCTGGCAGTGGCGGCATTTCCTAGTTGTATCGCAATGCTGATACGTTGTGCGAGGAAACCGCCAGCTCTTCGGTCACCACAGTTAAGCTTTAAGATCATCGACGCCAAAACGTTTTTAAAAACGTTTATTTTTAAAGTTCTGATAATTTAAAAACCTACAATCTAATGTTCATATGTAGTTAAATGAACGAAATGTACCGCTTAAATTAGTTTTTATGTTTTTAACTACAAAACTATGTAGTGGCTTACAAATCTATGATCTAAATTTCATTTATATACCTAAATCATATAGGTTGAGAAAAATGATTGTGACAGATGGACGGAATAACGGATAGACAGACAGACTTTATAAAAGTTTAAGGGTACCGTTTTTGCTATTTTGTCAACGGAGCACTAAATATGGAAAAATGTATTGCATTTATTCCTTAGTGAACAAACTTTCCAACGATCTTACCACTATAATATGTTCATACTAATGACATACTACTGAAATGCTAAACCATGTCAGCGTCATTAGCTACATTGAAAAAAACATCACGCCAACATTACGCCAACCTTATTAGTAAAAACAAGCAAATACAGACCTTACTTGAAAGGGTGACATATACATCTAAACATGGCTACGTCAGCCACCTGAGAGCTCACGATCGTCGCTCTCACTAACCAGAAAAACCCAGTCGCCGAGGCCGAAACCGGCCTGGATAGGATGATGATGATGATGATGATGAAACATAAAACTTCACATGTTACCAGTATCAATCAAAGAGCAAATTAGTGTACGTACTGTACGTACCACTAGGACACGACTGGGAAAAAAGGATAACGGTTTTCGATATGATGATGATGCATTCCTGTTATCCCTCATTAGGGACAGGGCTCGCAGAAGAATCCTCCATTTGTCACGATACACGGTTTTTGATATACTATCGTGAATATATATGCCGCTATGTTTATTTCGTACTTTCGAACCCGCGCTGATGCTTTAAGCCTTGACAGATTTTAACATGTGTTGTTAAGTCGTTAGATTCTGAATTATTTTATAATATCTTACTTTACTTATCTTATAATTTATTTTCAGGTCCAAGTGCGTAAGAATAATAACTGACGTCAATTAGTGTCATCGTCAGTAACAAAAATAATTAAGCTAGCTTTTCCCGCGCCATCACCCGGCTCGAACTATCTCCTTAACAAAAATTATCTAAATCGGTTCAGCGGTTTAAACTTGAAGAGGTAACAGACAGACGGACAGAGTTGAGATTTACAATGAGAAACCCACACAAATCAATGTCGTGTAAATCCTATAACTCCTTAAAAAATCTTACTTGATTGTAAACCATGCCAACTAAAATAAATAATATGTTTGAATAGCCATCATTATATGTTTATTAATAGATGCACACAACTAAAATACCACTTACTTTTTCTGTCGCAAAACCTTAAAAAATAATTCAAAATCTATGTAGATTATTCTCTTTTATTTACGCAGGAATATGCCTTCGAGAGCTTCCACTGAAATTTAACTTTATCTTTATTAATAAAAAAAGTCATATTTTTTAGTGTAGTAACTGGTTTGCATATGACATGCATGTGTATGATTTTTTAATTAATATTGAAGTATATAGTAATCATGTACATTTTGACTCGCCTTTGAACCTTACTCCGTTTCTGTTTATATGTAAAATGTACCTACATTGATAACTTAAAATCATGTTGTATGTTTCGTGTTCATAATCAGCCATAAAAGGCTTTTATTTAATATTTTAGTAAAAATTGGCATAGCCGTTTGTATCGTCTTAAGAGTCTCTGGCACTACGCAAAACTCATTACTTTGATTGGCAGCCACCGACCAAAGCAAAGGTTCTGCGGTCTTAGTCACTAACACTGATGCACCCTGCACTGTGAGTAGTTGACACCGTAAGGACACCGTAGTGTTGTGCCACTCTTGCGAATAACATAACACTAGGTTACCCCCACAGCGCAGTGCGCAGCTTAGAGTCAATAGCACTGCACTGTACGCAACCCGCAGCTGTAAGTTGTTGACACCGTGAGGATACATAGTGTTGCATTAATCACGGGAAAAATACAACGCTAGGTTACTCCGACAGCGCGGTGCGTAGTCACACGCGGCACTAGCACTTCGCAAAGCCCAGTACTTTGATTGACAGACACCGACCAAAGCACAGGGTGCGTTTAAGTCCTTCGCACTGCACAACACTGGACGCAACTGCACTGTGAGTTGTTGACACCGTAAGGATACTGTAATGTTGTGCCATTATAAAGAATAACACAACATTAAGTTACTCCCACAGTCCAGTGCGTGATCTTAGAGTCTCTAGCACTGCACTTCTTAAAACTAGCACACTGGGCACCTGTACTGTGAGTTGTTGACACCGTAAGGACACCGTAGTGTTGTGCTATTCTTAAGAATAACACAACACTAAGTTACCCCCACAGCACAGCGCGTCATCTTAGAGTCCATAGCACTGCACTTCTTAAAACTAGGATTTTGGATTATAGTTTCGCATGGCAAGAGCAATCCGCCCTGGGTTGTTGACACCGTTAGGTTAGCTCCCAAAACGCATTTAGCACTGCATGAAATATTTCGCAAAGCAATATAGTTTTGTTAACGATTATAGTAGGTATGTGTTGTCTTATATTTTCTCAAAGTGTCTTAATTAAGTATTTACTAAATGAGCAATCCGCCCTGGGTTGTTGACACCGTTAGGTTAGCTCCCAAAACGCATTTAGCACTGCATGAAATACTTCGCAAAGCAATATAGTATTGTTAACGATTATAGTAGGTATATGTCGTCTTTCGTCTTCGACATAGTTTTAATGGTGTTAATTTTTGTGTTATTGTGTGTAAGGCGGTTGCAAATTCAAATGTTATGCAAATTCTGTATAAGATCAAACGTATTTTAATTTTTTCTGTAATATATTTAAACACCTATTTATTTATCATTTAAATAAATAATTGCGAGTCAATTGTTACATGCAACAATCAAAAATAGAATGATGACCAAACAATTTGTATTCCTCATTCTAGACATGGTTCAGAATCAAACTAAGTCACTCTAAATACTTTTTTCAACCCGGGTTTTCACTTTTAAGTTAAAAATATGTCATCAGTTCATAACATACCCACGCCGCATTCCCCAGACGATTTTATAAATAATACCGAATATTTACATATGTTACAGGTACCTAAACATTTGAAAAACTTTTACCAGACCACAGAGTTTTGTAGTACTAACAGTACCTCTTCCTGGAAAAATTACAAGGGTGTAACTGTCCCATACACCTTTATGACCAAAACGACACTAACAACATCTAATACGTACGAACCACGTTAAAATCTGTCAAGCCGTTTAATAACAAAACGAGTCAAAGGGTATTATTCTGCTGCAAAACAGACTTAATACTCCGAAATTACACCCGCCTTTTCACTCTCTTTAGGGATTATTTCCGACATAAAAACTATACTGTGTCCTTCCCCGGGACTCAAACTATCTCTATGCCAAATTTCAACTTAATCGGTTCAGGGGTAGCGTGAAGAGGTAACACACAGACAGACAGACAGACAGACAAACAGACTTTCGCATTTATAATATTAGTATGGATTTGAACGCCACGCCCATAGCGTTAGGTGCATCATCGTGAGCTTTGTCTGAATGCACAATGATTGATATTGTGCTGTAGCCGCGAGCGTCAGTTGACGTCTTTGTATATTGGATATCAATCGCCCCCTGTAAACGCTATTGAATTACAGATGACAATTTTGAGTAGGTATAAACATGTTGATCTCATATAACTCGAGATCGAATGCAGTATACATACATGACATACTTACTCAAGATAGTTTTTCTTATAAATTAGTTATATGGCTTACATGTACTATTACTATTACCGTAGTATAAATATTACGTATCCAGAAAAAGGAGGAAAACACTAGAATATAATGATAATTTGCGTATAAAAAACGCTATAGTTATCAGACGTCACTCTTATTATCTAGACAATAGAGTTCATTAATAAATATGAAGCAAGTAGGGGTAAATAAAATTGTATTATTATTACGTGAACAACATCATTTTACCAATACGGCGTTATAAATATTTTTATCCATGTCAAATTAAAGCAATCGACGATAACTAAGCTAAGCTGCAGACGGAGACAGACGGACAGACATGGTGAAATCTTAAGGCTTTCTATGGAACTTTAAAAACATAAGACTATTGCATATATCCACTTCCATAGTATAGAGACACTAGTTTCGGCTCCGTAAAATTAAATTAGTACCTACCTACCATGATAAAGAGCTAAGAGAGCTAATAAAACCTGTTGCTTATGGTCTCAAGTCACTAGAATCAATATTAAATTCAACTACTTCATTATTTGCTGTTCACTGATACTCATAAGGAGTCCGCTCAATCATCATCAGCCCTTAAACTTAAATACTATTTAGGAGTTGGAATATTATGGTAGCTACATACATACAAAGTAATTTGACCCTTTATCCAACACAAAATAGCCAAAGTAGTGGGTTTACCCCTCCTTGAAGCTTGATTATTCTAATGATTCTGATTGGCTAAAAAATTCAAAAATAGGAACCAACCTACATTGGGTAAAAAAATCAAATATTTTCTCCCGTGAGTAGCCCTTAAGCGCTATTTATTAGAGAGCTGTTTAGATATATACATTTTTTAACTATTAATTTGGCATTCCTTCTAAGAAGATTTCTGTTATAATGGAATAGATTGATTTATTCTAGAAAAAATCGTAAAAAGGGTTTTAGATCGTTGCAAGAAGGTGAAGAAGAAATAAGAAATGAAGAATAATCCATGCTTCGATTTTAACCTCATTCAATCATTAATTTATGACTAATGTTTCTGACTCATAAATCTCATGACGGATCCGACACACCTACACTCCAGCCTAATTTGGTTTAAAACACAATTCTCTTCCATACTTCCATTGTCAAAGGCCACACAATAATTCAGTATTTTAAAATCATACAAACGAAGCTCCAGTGTCTCCAGTAACGTAATAATGATTCTTTGATATTCTACTGATTCCTATGTTGTAAAAGTTTGTTTTAATTTATTCAAACAATTTCAATGATTTTTTTCCTTGTTTACAGTATCCAAATTTCAGTTGTGTTGTATCCTAGTTCGGTTTGATACTTAATGATGGATAGTATCAAACTTAGCTGGCAGTGATCTCAACTATTATGCAAGCATTGATACTCATGGGCAACTAGGTAAAAACTTTGGTCTGATATACTCAATACCAACCAATATAATATCTATCTACAAATTAGACTAAATGCTTGTTCTGGCAGACTGTCACATTTAACTACAGCACCACTGACTTGGCAAACTCTAGATTCCCTAACTTTTCGAGCTTTTGCAAAATACTTGACTTAATGATTAACGCGCTAATTGACGCTTAAGAATCACGTTTTTTGGCATCCGGTCTCCAACGACCCTTGATCAAGGCTCGAACTATTTATGAATATGGCTAATTCTGTATAGCTTTGGGCAAGCTTTGTTACTAAGTCAACCAGCATACCCTATGTGTTACCTTATTACAGCCACTAGGTGTCTCTTGCAGAGTACTATCAGCCGTCGTATTTGGGAGACGTAGGGGACAGTCACTGCCGTGTGCATGGCCCGTTGCCGCTGCTCCCATATCAAAGCCTCTAATAGACTTTTGAGGCATTCTGGACCTGAAAGTTAAATTGTTTTACTTGAATGAAGTGCCTTCCTGAATTTTTAACCAATATTTATTTCTGTAATTCTACTTTAACTTAGCATCCAGGATGTATGAAAAGTCGAAAAAGTAGCCCTAGTCAAACATAGTATTCAGAAAAAACTAGAACTTATAAATCATTCCTACATAGGATATTAAACTGTACTTGTTTCTATTTTCTAATAGGGGTCCTAGAAAGGTGACAATTGTGCATAGACAAACACCGAACGAAAATAAAAATGTATCAGATAGACAGATGCTATGAAAAGTCACGTGACTATTTCCATGCCAATCCAATAGGGAATATTACGCGAAACTCTGCGTAGGGGGCGCCACTACCACAATCTGAGGGTCTATCGCGAAACAAAAAAATCGAAATGTCGTTATCTAACATCTCTGTCACTCTTGCATATTGGAGCGATAAAGAGGCAGATAGGGAAATTTCGGATTCGCGTTTCCCGGTAGGTCCTCTGCAAACAAACCGCCTTGATGCATCAATGTCATATTTTATTATCTCTGTAAACTTGTCAAAAACCTGTTAAAGGCATATATAAGTTACTCTATGGTTTACTAAAAAGGCTAGTGCTGCATTCTGGTGTCAGAACATTGCAGTAATATCCCCTATTAAAATTGCATGGTTGCTTTCATTTGTATGGTCTGTCTAGAGAGGGTCTAGGGCCCAGGCACATAAGAAAAGTTGTAGGCAATAGTCGATTTTGCTTTATTAAAAAAAAACCGGTCAATTGCGAGTCGGACTCGCGTTCCAAGGGTTCCGTACATTACAAAATTTAAACAATGTATTTTTATGTGAAACGTGAGTGAAATGTTTTTAAAAAAGTAATTAAGTCCGACTCACGCTTGACTGCAATTTCTAATAGGTTTTCCTGTAATCTATAGGTAAAGATCTATTTTGTGTATTTTTTTCAAAATTTTAGACCCAGTAGTTTCGGAGATAAAGGGGGATGGTCATTTTTTGCCTATTTTCTTGAATATCTTCTAAATTGTTTATCCTAGAATTATTAAAAAAAATATATTTGAGATTCTCACAATGAGCTCTTTTATTTGATATATAACACGATATAGTTTGAAAAACTTTATTTTTAATTTTCTCATTTACCCCTCAAAAGTGGGCCCCATGTTTAAAATTGTTTACGTTACATGTCCGTCTTTGGGTCACAAACTTACATATGTATACCAAATTTCAACTAAATTGGTCCAGTAGTTTCGGAGAAAATAGGCTGTGACAGACGGACAGACAGACAGACAGACAGACGCACGAGTGATCCAATAAGGGTTCCGTTTTTTTCCTTTTGAGGTACGGAACCCTTATAACAAAACAAAACAATTGCAACTCTATTCCGATAAAAAATTATTTAGATTTTATTGAACTAATAATTATAGTACATTTCGATGCTAGTTCGGAAAGTATGTCATTACTTCACTAGTACCGAGATTCGGGACGAGTGAAGAATGACATTTCCGCACGTGTATCGAACGACGTTTTTTAATACAGTTGCGAAAAAATAAGAAAAGCAACAAGTAAGGAATGGAATTCGAAACTGTTATATTATTAATTCTGTGACATCATTGACATTGACATTATGAAGAGGTGTTTTTCTAGCTTTTATTCGACTAGAATAGATCTTGTTATTATTATTGAACCCACTTCAATGAGTTTTTTTTTCAAGTGCATGTTCTACAAGACAGAAACAATAGTAAATATTAAAACATTGTACTATTATTACCTAAATATCGTTATTTACGATTATTTGTGTATCGTATATTTATAAAAACAATATCGAATGTTGCCTTTGGAAACTTAAAACATTCTTGCAGTAAGAAAATACGCATCTTCTTTGACACGCGTTCCGTTCCATTCAGACAACTTATTAAGAACGGTTTTTCAACATTAAAAAATAAACGTGTTATAATACTTATAATGATGAAGAGGCAAGTAATAAAATATGAAATATGCATATTTTTCGTATTCTTACATTAACAGTAGGTTTTTATGTTGATTACGACGTTTAAAGGAAACTAATATTAACACTCATCAATAAGTAGTCATGAATTGGAACAAGAATAAATTAAAAAAAATTTGAAAAGTAAAAAGCACTAGTTCGCGAAAACCAACTTTCCGCACGCTAAACAGCCACGAAAAGTAGCACTTTTTGAACTGTATTAAAATAGTATTTTATACAATCGTGATATAATAGAGAGCTTTTCAGTCGAGTACCGTGTTTAAGCAACGAAGCTTGCTGAGTTGCTTAACTAAGGTACGAGATTGAAAAGCTTGATTATATCACTATTGTATACAATACTTTTTCTACGAGACAAAAAAATAATACTTTCAACTAGTAGAATCATACCACCAAACCAAACCGAAACCAAAAGTATACAGCTAAGATACGCGAGCTGCCGCAGCCCGCGATACCTTTATACTCGTACGCGCGCCGGCCACCGCCGAGGCCGGCGCCCCCGGCGGGTTGGTCAACGACACCTCCTCGTAACTCATGAGGCCCTGGTACCTGCTCCGCGCTAAATTCAATTTTAAGACAGTTTTTTTCTCGATTTTGGCCACCGTAGCCTATGGAGACTAACAAGCAACGCTAAGCGGTTTTCGTAGGGTATGGATGTTGCTATATGAAGGGCGTTTTGCAATTATTTCTACTACAACATAAAATAAAATGTTTTTGTTGGCCAACCAATCACAAAACAGATGCGACGCAGCAGAGTGTTTAAGTAGGCTAATTTGCATTGAATCGAGTCTCCTTAAACAAGAAACATTTTATCGAAATGTATGAAGTTCTATTTTCAAAATTTTTATAATTGACTAAACCGTATTGATAAAATTCTTATGCTTGAGTCGGAAGTGCCATAGACTATCCAACGTTGAAAAGAGTAAGGTTGTAGTGCTGCATGTTAAGTTGTAATACACAGATTATACTCGACGAGTAGAAAAAAGTATATTGTAGGTAGGACCATGAGCCTTACGAGGTTGTAGAATATAAAACCAGGGATCGGATACCAGTATTTTATTGAATTAATAAGTATATTGTAGGTAGGACATAGACCTAGCATTACATAGATGCGGCCTACCGCGTGCACCCGTAAGGGATAAACATAATGACGTCATAAACGTGGGGATACCATATTGGTAAAAATTACCCCAATATTTGATATCACGTTGGGGCGATTACCCTGGAGGCAAAGTTTGACGGTATTAAAATTGTTGATTAATTTGCGTAAATAATTGTGATATTTTTATTGAAATCGTTTGATTCTACATTGCTTTGAGTGTAACATAATTTTACGATGTTATTCTCACATATTGCGATAAGAGGAAGGTGTAAAATACCGTACTTACGTGTGAAAGGTAAAGGCTCATATTTTTGCTCAGAGCGGCCATTACAGCCGATTACAGAACAATTCACCATTATTTTATCAATTCAAAACGCTAACCATCACTATGTTTTGTAAGAGAAAGCACAATTTCATAGAAAACAACAATAATTAAACAAGCAACGAACAAGCATGACATGTCACGTACTCATTTGTTTGCCACAATTTCGGTTGTGGCAGCGGTGGAAAAGTGAAACTATGACAAAGACAAAAAGTAATGTATTGCTCTCTGTCACTCCTACTGAAAGATACATAAGACTATCCCGTTCGGTCATTTCGCCCCACCCCTCATGACCGATCCATGTTATACTAGATTCATGAGGTAGGACCATGAGGCTTACGAGGTTGTGGAATATAAAACCAGAGATCGGATACTAGTATTTTATTGAACTAATAAGTATATTGTAGGTAGGACCCATGGAGACTATATAAAGGAGCCAAATCTCTTTGTATGAAAAGTGTCCATCAAAAACAGTAATTAGGCGGCGCCACCATACACCGAAATACTACCAAAAACAACCTACGTAATTTGGTCGGGTTATTTGTTGCCTTATATGGTTCATGTTATACTCATGTCCCAGAGCCTAACTAGCGCCACCGGAGAGATTAGATTAGGAACTATTATTTAAAGCTGAAAGCGGTCACTTTTGCAACAATTCTGCCATAAGAGATTGGCATCCTTTCTATACCATCCATAGTAGGACCAGCCTTACGAGGTTGTAAAATATAAAACCAGGGATCGGATACCAGTATTTTATTGAACTAATAAGTATATTGTGTAAGGTTTATAAAATAATGATACTCATTTTCATTATATAATACCTTTATTTTGAATTAGTAAATGCAACTTTACGTAGTCAGAAATTAAAGATAAGGGTATTTACCATTCTGACTACGCGGGGTTCTCAAGGCAAAAGGCAGGGTGATTTCGCCATGCGGTAGCCATTCTGGTTCTAGCGGTCGAGCCGTACGGACGTACAGAGTTAAATAAGTTTAGCAACCCGAGTAGCCATTTTTGATTCATGATTTATGTTATCAGTTTAGTTGATTACTAAGCCTATGAGTTGGGTGTGAGCCCGTATTGATTCTGAGACGTTGGTTGTGAGCCCTCGTCGCACTAAGTATAGGGTGGGAGTCCGAATTGATTTTGAGACGTTGTTTGTGAGCCCTCGTCGCACTGAGTATCGGGTTGGAGCCCGAGGTTATTAAGATCTGGGGTGTATATGAGCCCTTGTTAGCTGAAGGCCTTGGGTGGGAGCCCAAATAGGTATTGGGTATGAGCCCCATCTGATTTAGTATTGGGTGTGAGCCCGGAATAAGTGCGTGTTGGGTGTGAGCCTATATAAGTATTGATAACGGGTGTGAGCCCACAATAAGTTTGGTTGGAGTTTCATAAGATTGGATGTCGCTGTGATTCCGAAATAAATATTATTAAGTTATCTACGTGTGCCCTATTTACATAGTGTCCTACAATTGTAGGTAGGACCATGAGCCTCACGAGGTTGTGGAATATAAAACCAGAGATCGGATACTAGTATTTTATTGAACTAATAAGTATATTGTAGGTAGGACCATGAGCCTTACGAGGTTGTGGAATATAAAACCAGAGATCGTATACCAGTATTTTATTGAACTAATAAGTATATTGTAGGTAGGACCATGAGCCTTACGAGGTTGTGGAGTATAAAACCAGAGATCGGATACCAGTATTTTATTTATTGAACTATACGGCATTACGGCAGTATTGGCACTATTAGCAGCTTCTGCATAGAATTACTTGTCTAGGCCGGCTTCAAACAAAAGACACCTTGCTCGTTCCACAATCGTACGGTTGCTTCGCTTGCTGAGACCGTTCTGCTCGGCTGTGTATAGGGGTTGGTTTTCTGGTGCACTATACCTTCATTCTTTAAGAAATCTTCAAACTCTTTACTACAGTACTCACGGCCTTGGTCCGTTCTTAAAAATTTGATTTTCTTGTTTTGATTGTTTTCCACCATTGACTTGAACTCCTTAAAATAACTTAGTGCTTCACTCTTGGTTTTAAGAAAACAAATGAAAGTCATTCTGGTAAGATCAAAAAAAAAAAAAACTTGCACCACCAATTGAATTTTTCTCCATAGGACCACAGATGTCACTATGAACAACTTGAAGTATCTCTACTGTGGCTCTTGTGCCTGGTGAGAAGGTTAACCTTGACTATCTTCCTTCACAGCACACTTCACAGTTTAATTTACTTTCTGTGAATGTTCCAGGGAAATCTATTCTGTCCACTAATGTGCGCTTCATCCTGTTTAAATCAATGGCATTTATATGACCGAGACGGTTGCGGGCTGTGCCATGTCTGACCATCAGCTGTTGGTGAAGATAGCATACAGCTCGGTGTTGTTTTTAGTTTTAACATGTAAACAACGTTGACTAGGTCTGCTTTTTCTTATCTGTTTTTTCATTTAACAGTGGACATTGGCTACATTTGAAGTAAAAAATAATTCAAAATATATATAGTTCTTTCCAAGTTTTTGGAAAAAACCGGTTCCGATCCCTGTATAAAACTATAGGTACCTGGATCTAATTTCCACTTGAGCTCATCCATGACCTGGACAGAGGGCTGCGGGATGGGTAGCTTTGTGAGCATGGCAATGCGGAGTTCTTCTTCTGCAGAGAGTGTCGAGCAGGGGCCGCAAGCGCAGCCCGAGTGTGGCCCACAGAGTCCATCGCAACAGGTGCATGTTAATATCTGCAATAAGTTAACATTATAAATTTAGCCATTTCAAAAGTTAAAACTGTAATTCTCACACAGTCAAAACAGTTTATAATAGCATAGAAGGAACTGATAAATTCGCTATATATAGCCTTAAATATTCATGTTGCACCAACACGAGACCTCCATATTATGTTGTTGTACCAGATTCGTCATCGTAAATGGGTTTGTCTGTATTTTTTACTCTTGATACAACAATATTTACCTATAAATATGGAAGCTGCTATCTTAAATGTAAAATGAACATTTTTATACCATTGTAACCTATGAATAGAATTACTTAAACTCATTTATCATGTGTTCCATTCACCTGTTCTTAAAATGTACTATATCAAAAACAAGAAAGATTTAATTAGATTTTATTGTACTGTATGTGGAAATTATTTATGGAATAAAACAATTTCATTTTAATATTAGAATCTAATTTAGATATAAGTAGAACTCATACAATTTAACCTCTCATATGCCACACACACACACACTCACATGGTTCCATGCGGTAATATTCTTTTTAGACTTTTTTAAACTTTCGAATAGGAAAAAAATAACAGTACCATGAGATTACTTACGTTTTATTTAAAAATTGTGTATAGCAACAATATACATAAACGCAACATTTCACTGACAAATTCGCAATTTCCTTGTTTTCCATACATCGGAACGGCTTCTAAGCAAAGTGACACAGTGGTCACAATGTGTTGCCATTTGAGTTAGTACTTGCTCAGTAAAGTGGCGATGCCAGACTTTGACCATCATTTGTGACTTTTGTATTGCTTTAAGACAATGGGTCTCATACAGACATTTGATCCTCAAAACAAACCTGATCAACTGATACCATTAAAAAAATTGTCAACTACCCTGTTTAATTATTAATTTAAGCTCAATACCTACTAGCGTAGATCCTTGTTCCGGCATTATGTTACTAAATTTGGAATTACAATCCTTTAATAGCAACATTCCAATTCTCTTCCATTCTTCACCAAGATACAGCCTGATGCATCTTCTTTTAAATGCAAGCTGTTTTGTTGCAATCAAATCCATAATTTATACAACAAGGTCAGCAATAATATCAGGGTGAATGGTGTAATAATTAATAGATTGTAAACATATAATGCTTTAATCCAAATATTTTAGAAACTTTGGGAATGTATATATATTTATGCCCCTGACTGTACACTCTAAAGCCTAAGTAGGTCAAAAGAAAAAACATTAAAAAAGAATTTGTATTTTGCACTCACCCTCAATCCACAATAGTATTTGCCATTGTCTCCAAGCTTGGCAGTGATGCCAGCTTTGTTGAGCAACCCTGCACTAGCATCTAGGATCACTTCATTATCCTGGATAATGGTGTTGTAATGGTTGGCCAGTATTTGCGGACATTGTACCGCTCCTTGTAAGTCCGGATTCAGCCATTTAGCGTCGAAATGCTGCTGCGGACGAAAGATAAACTCGTCCGTGTCCTCGGCGCCAGACATTATCGCAACCGGTACTTGCTACCCGTTGCCGCAACACATCATATTATTATGATTGTATCGCAACCGGGCGAGAATGCGCTACCCACAATGGATACTTGATCTCTCCCACTCTTCACTCGCGAAACTTGCTCATTTGCTCACATTACTCGAACTAGATTGTTAATTTTCAGCAGATGTGAGAAGTAGGTATGTACTTTAGCTACTCTTGTGAAAATCTGGGTACAGTAGTAAGTATAGTACCTAGGTAATCGATAAAACCTAAATGGCTGTCATATCATACTTGTAGGGTTCAAAGAGTATATAACTACTACGTTGGTAGGGTTGTCAGACATGTTCATACGACTTTCAAGAAAAAATGCACTAAGTATAAAGCGCTCCAGACTACGCGGCGCGAAGCCGCGAACGCGGAGTCGATTTCGCTGATTAGCGAACTAGACTCCACACTCGCGTTCGCGGCTTCGCGTCGCGATTCGCGCACGAGTGTGGAGGGCCCTTAATGCTCTTAAGATGCTCCAGAGGGCCTACCGCGAACCACGTTCGACGTGTTGCCTCTCTGTCGCACTTGTAAATTCGTATGTAAGTAAGAGCGAGAAAGCGATATCTCTTTCTCGTTACTTATGGTTGCGTCGCACAATGACCTTGGTGCAGTGTGCTGGTGTGTTACGCTTTAAATTTAGTATTATGGTTTATGGTGGGCAACAAATAAACTCGACCAATTATTATATATTGTCGCATTGCATATGATTTGTCCCTCACGGACGCATGCGTATAGCACATCTATAGGATCCTACCATCTATGTTTCTGACTGTCCTGTAGCCTGAGGGCCTACCGCGAACCACGTTCTACATGTTGCCTTCCTGTCACACTTACGTACGCATTTACAAGTGCGAAAGAGAGGCAACATGTCGAACGTTGTTTGCGGTAGGCCCTCTGTGTCTAATAATTGAAATGATATGACATTTCGTGTACCGATCATAGTATTCATAGTTAATCAGCGTGTTTCTCATTATTTTCCATTTTTTATCACTGTAATTGTTGAATTATAATAATAAGCGAATGATACAGAACGAATTATTTGTGTTTACAGCCAAGCTAAATTTGGACAGCCTAATGGATGTTGATATTTTGCTTGACAATAAAGAATACTTGTATGGTAAATATAATCTTATTATTATTACTGCACATCAAGCATTCCTATATTGTGAAATGTTTTACTTATACTTATTCTGTACTTGACTTTGCAAAAGGTCCTATAGGCTGCCATTTCTCTAATAAATAAATAATCTTATTATTACACGTTTTTCCGGTTTTGTTTCATTTACTATAATAACAATGCGCTTATATTGATTGTTTCATTACATCTTCTCACGCTTTCTATTGTTTTCTGTACTGACTGTATAACAGTTTAATGTGTAGCATTATTACCTACAAACTATCGCAATAAATACCTTAAATACAATATCCGCAACATACGTGGTTTTCTAAGCGTTATTTGCCCTTGAACACTGTTTACACGCATGCATGCACCTGCTGAAATTGTATTTATGAATAGTATATCAGTGAAACCACATTGCCTTATCAATCATTACTATTTTTAATTTTGTGCTTTTGTGATTACTATCTTTTATAAATGCAGTGTTAGTTGTGGATTAACTACATATAGTTAGTTGTGGATTTATTAGAATCGTAATTAACACTTGAAGTGGTTATTATACCCAGGGCCTGATTTACCCACAGGCTAATAAGGCTAAAGCCTAGGGTGCAAGGACCAAGTGGAGACAAGTGGGGGGCGGATATACATAGTCAGCCTAGGGTGGTCAGAATTCTAAGTCAGGCCCTGATTATACCAAGCTATGATTCAGGGCCTCATGTTTAGGCAAGTGAAGTCTTGTATAAGAATCCCTACTAAATTTTATCACATTACTCTGATTTAAACTGTTATAAGACCGGGAATATATTTCCCACAATTATTTAATACTTTATTTCAAATTAATAAGGTTCAATTTTAGCATAATTTCTGCCACATGCGCCATAAAGGGATAATCTAATAGGCACTTCATACAAGCTGATGTCTCTTTCCAACTCCCTATATGAGAAATTAAGGGACTTCCACTTGTTTTACAAGTTACAAAAATTTGAATCTCGAGTATTCATATTTTATAGTTAATAAGTAACACATGCAGTTTTGATCTTGAATTATGATACAAATTTAGTGTGAATCTACTAATGACGGCAAAAACATTATTATTTTGATTTACTTGTCTGATAAGACAGTCTTAACAGATACTGTTTACCAATCTGATAAGACAAAGTTGAATGTGTCTATGGGCTACATGCATGAAAAATATTATACATGTAATGTTTGTTCAATAAACACATTCAACAACACTAAATTAATCTAAATATGTAAAATACATTTTTTTTTCGTAAATATAATTGAGTTTAAAAACATATAACTTTAACATCCTATATTTTTTATGTGAACTGACTGTGGGGAAACAGTGGCTCCAAGTCGCACAGAACCGCGACGAATGGCGCAAATTGAAGGAGGCCTACACCCAAAGGGTAGAAAAAGGCTAAAGAGAGAGAGAGAGAGAGATTTTTTATTGCCCTAATGTACCTATATTGTTTAAACACTTATTATTATTATTATTATTATTATTTGTATCTCCTCGGATTTCTCGGGCCTATAAATCCCGGTCTTTTGATAGGCTTGCGTGGGGATATAGATCCAACACGTAGAGGCCCCTTGGAGAGCTTTAATGTCATGTAGAACGCCTGCTGGAACCCGTTCACAGGTGCAACAATAGACACCCATGAACCGGTTGCAACAGGCATTGGGACTATTGTAGAAAAAGTGAACAGTATACCGGTCTATGGATTGAAGTTTGGGTGGACAATGAGACTGGGCTATTGAAAAGAAGTCCGGACACCTGCCATAACAATGCTAACACACGTTATCGAGGCAGGTGGTGACTTGCCGCTGACTAGATGGGCCCCTGAAACTGCCGTCGTGAAGACGACCAGGAGCAACACCGGTGTGAGCGGCTCAGGGGTGTCGAGAGGTGTGCGCCGCTTTCTACCCAGTGGCTGTTACCACAGCCACTGTGCCAACTCGCGTCTTATGCATCTTTCACTTCCACCCCTGGAGCATATAGCTCTAGCGACTCCTCTCTGGACAGCCAATGAAGGCAAGCCAGAGCTGAGAGTCCTGCGGGTCCCCTTGGGGTCCTGCGGGTCCCCTTGTTATCCTGTTATTATTATTATTATTATTATTTAAGCTTTGTTTGTTCTACAGTCAAGTTTTTTTCTTGTTTTTGTGTTTTTACTTTGGCTTTGTTTTGGGGCTGACTGCAGATCCCAACTGCTGGGTAAAAGCCTCCTCACTTTTTCTCCACTCATCCCTGTCTTGGGCTTTTTGGAGCCAGTCTTTTCCTGCGACGGAGGAGATGTCGTCTATCCATTTCTTTTTGGGCCTTCCTGAGCGCCTCCGTCCTACAGGTCCAGTCCACTTTGTTGCTTCCAGTGTCCATCTTTTGTCCCGATATCTGGATACATGACCTGCCCATTGCCATTTTAGATGAAGAGTTTGTTGAAGAGCGTCTGTAAGTTTGGTCTTTTGATGTATTATTTCGCTTCTAATTTTCTGTATTTTTCTTATATTTAATAGACTTCTCTCCATCGATCTTTGACAGGTCGTTATAGCTTTACGCACTTTATTTGTGTATGTCCAAGTTTGGCTTCCGTAAGTTAGACTTAGCAGGATACAGGTGTCCATAACGATTTTCTTGTGGGCTATGCTGTATTCGCCTTTCAGGATTTCCTTCTGGGACCAAAACTTTTTCCAGGCTGTGTTTATGCGTCTGTCCACTTCTTCCTCGTTGTTAGATGGGCTAAAGGATATGTGTTTTCCCAAGTAAATGTATTCATTAACATAATCAATTTCAGTCCCTGCCACATTTATTGATCTTCTTCGACTGTTGGTCATAGCTTTTGTCTTAGATGTGTTCATGTGCAGTCCTACTTTCTTGCTCTCCTTGTCAAGGGTATTCATCATGTCTTCTAGTTGGGTCGCAGATTCTGCAAAGATTATAATATCATCTGCAAAGCGTAGATGGGTCAGACGTTTATCCAGTATACTAATTCCTTTATTCTTCCACTGCATGTTCTTAAAAACTTCTTCTAGCACTGCTATAAACAATTTCGGCGAGAGTGGATCTCCTTGTCGGACCCCTTTGCCTATAGCTATCTCCTCTCCTTTCCTTTCCATTTTTACTCGGCTTACACTTTGGTTATAGATGTTTATTAGGATGTTTATGTATGTTTTGTTGATTTTACATGTTTTCAGAGCTCGCCAGATAGAGCTATGTGTAATGCTATCGAAGGCTTTCGAGTAGTCTATAAAGGCTATATAAAGGGGGTAGTTATATTCTATGTACTTTGCTATTACTTGATCTAAGGTATGGATATGGTCTTATTAGATTCCTTATATTAATAATGAGTAACAAAATATATGGGGCATTTTCTTTGAAAAGGGACCTTATTGTCGATGGCGCTTACGCCGCACGGCGTCGCGCCGCATTGTATTTATATCGGAGCATCGTTAATAATGGCGTAAGCGCTTTTTATAGAAAATACCACATATACCAACTACCTATATACCTACTTAAACGCATTTTTTACGGCATAAATAACGACGCATAAATTTTGCGCGAGGCCATTGAGATTAAGAAATATCCAAACTTTTATAGGGAAGATGGCTATTCTCTACCACCAGCTTTGGATCCCGTAGTCCATCTGATAAAGGAACAAGCGAGACATAGACTGTGAGACCTTTGTGTTGGATGATGTTATACATTCTGTGTATAATATGTTTTGAAAGATGTGTCCCGCCGAGTTTCTTGCTGGTTCCATATTGAAATACCCTCCTACAATTTAGGAGGGAATTAAATCTTCTCGGGTCAGAGGTGTAGGGTTAGAGCTAGCGTAGCATTGTCGCGTGTATCTTTACTTGAAAATAGTTGTATTGTTATGAACCGATTTTGCGTGTACAACCAGCCTTAAAGTTTATCATGATTCATTATTTTTCTATGTGGGTATTTTTGCATCTTGTAGTTTTTCTTCAGTCACCGGTTGACCACGAACCCTGTACAGGGTTCGAAACGTTGGGATGTAGTATAAATTCGATATACGCGATAAAATCTGTTTTTATAGTTTTATTTAATTGTATCATTATTTGATACACCAAAATAAATTGGCTTATTTGAACAACTTTGGGAACAAATCAAATTATTTTATTAAATATTTTGATTTGTGTTTTTTAAGTAGTCACGCTACTATAAACTGTAAATTATTATTGGCTTTATTGTTTACACAATCTAACTAGACATTTTAAATTTCAGGTGATGATTTTCTTGAGCAGTTAACAAAAGACTACCAATGGTCTTCAGTGTTAGATGCAACTAATGCGTCTCCGAGTGAGATTTTAGCAGATGCTGCGTCATTCCTTATACCGCCAGTTTCACCAATACAGAGCATCAAATCGTCTTCCAACGATAGTAGCAATTCAGACTCGAGCAGTGATGATGACTCCAAAAAGTATGTATATTTTAGTAAAGGAAACTACTGCTTTTGATTCCAGTGAGATGGCTTTTTGCTGCTCACCATAGAAAATTTTAACAAGTCAAATGAAATGCTATTTTATATGTTTTACTAAAGGTTGATATTCCATTGAAACAGATTGTACATTGTAATGCATATTGGGCGGCAATGTCTTATAAGCTGGCATCGTACACTGCGAGCGAAATCCATTGAAATGACGTACTATGACTTGACAACAACCCTAGTACTTCAATGGATTTCGCTCGCAGTTTACGATGCCTGCTTATAAGGCAGGTGTAAGGCATCTCCGGCACAGTATGAATGTCCCACTTTTATTTTCAATCTTTGCCTGCCATGCCATTGCCATGCAAAATTGTACTTAGTTAATAGTGAAGGAAATATGGTTGAATTTCTTTTATTTTTTTCTAATCAAATGAAATGAAAGTATTGCAACTCTGTTCCAATTTAATTGAAAATGGTTTAAACATATGGGTAGGAACATGTGCCTTACGAGGTGAGAGCAGTTGTCCCCATATATAATTATTCTGTAAAAAAAAATGGAATTGAGCAAATTACTCGCGAGTTTAACACTTTAACCACATGTTAATTAACCACATCCCATATATATATATTTTTTTTTATTTGGAATTTCAGCAGCTCTAATACCCCCAGAGATTCCTCCGTGTCACCATTTGATTGGATCTCCAGTTTTGAAGATGAACCTGCAAATAATTTGAATTTAGAAGATATAGAACAGTTCCTACAGAAATGTGGTATGCTTAAATTTTTGTCATATTAATTAAAAACCGATCAAGTGCGAGTTGGACTCGCTCACGAAGGGTTCCGTACCATTTCGCAAAAAACGGCAAAAAATCACGTTTGTTGTATGGTAGCCCCACTTAAATATTTATTTTATTCTGTGTTTAGTATTTGTTGTTATAGCGGCAACAGAAATACATCATCTGTGAAAATTTCAACTGTCTAGCTATCACGACGTGACGTTGCGATCCCGAAAAAAGTACGTTCAAGTTCGATGTGTAGGCAATATCCAGTATGGTTTAGTGCAGATATCATCAAGTATTTAAAACACAAAGCAAATCTGCATAAGGAATGGAAAAAAGTAAAGACATCTCTGTCTATAACTGTTATTCTACCTTACGTGCGAATATAAAGGGCAGAATTTCTTGCACTTATGATGACTATGTTAGTGGGCTAGAAGCAAGGATAAATGGCAATCCTCGTGCATTTTGGCAGCATGTAGGCTCCTGTGGTGTTTAGATTTGCATCCGTCAATCTAATCACTCTTGGGTATTAACCCAAATTAATTATATTATAAAGTGTGTTAAGAAAGTCTTCAACCAGTATGTGTTGCCAGTGATGACGTACGGCACAGAAACGTGGTCGTTCATAATGGGACTCATAAGAAGTCACTCAAAGAGCAATGGAGTGGCAAATGCTCGGTGTTTCCCTTCGTGGATGAATCAGAAATGAGGAGATCCTCAGAGAACTAAAGTTGTCGACATAGCTTAGAGAAGTGGTAGTGGGCGGGCCAGATTGCTCGCAGAACCGATGGCCGATGGGGCAGAAAGGTTTTCGAGTGGCGACCACGTACCGGAAGACGGAGGGGAGGGGGAGGGGGAGGTCCCAGACTAGATAGGCCGACGATGAGGTTAAAGTCGCGGGAAACCGTTGGTTGAGGACAGCGTATGACCGTTCGTTGTGGAGATCCTTGGGGGAGGCGTTTGTACAGCAGTCGACGTCTTACAGCTGAGATAATGATGATGATGAAAAGTAACATAAATATTATTGTGTCTCCTGTAACCCTTCTTATCCGCATACATGAGCTTTAAGTTCTGCCCCACAATGCATAACAACCGTTTGTAACAATAGAAAACCCATTCAATTACCTAGTGCTTTAGTGCTAAATAAAATGTCACATTATGCACTTCTATTCACTAAAAAGCACACTCCCTCTAGTCATTCACTAGGTATTAATTTACATTAGTATCAAATAAACTTTTAAATTAAAAGAATACCTCTCCCTAAGTCGTGTAAAAAAGGAAGGAATGGAAAAATTTGCACGCTTCTGGTAAGGTTTACTAGCTCAGTTGGTTTAGAGCGATTGGGCCGGTTTTGTAAAAGGTCGCAAGTTCTAGTCTTGTCTGAAGTCGTGAATTTTTCCATATTTCCTTTATTAAGTATGTAATTCAATTTGTAGTTTCGCTAACAGACGTATCTGCTTGATACGATTGCTGCTGCTGATTGAATCTTATCGTTTTCTCACGTCTAACAGATTCGTCCAACGCCGTTCCGTCGTTGACTGTGCAGCCGCCAAATGTCAGGCCGCCGGAAAATACTCAGGTGCGGCTGCACCACCGGCCGGTGGTCGCCATCGAGAATGGAGTCATCAAAATAGAGGTGAATGACCGTTTGCTAGAGGTATGTGCTTTCTCAATTAAAAGGGGTAAACTGATAAGGCGAAGTTGGGTCCCCAACTTGGTTGCCGAAGATAAGTTGCGTCTCTAAGTAGCGCCCGTTGTCAGATAGCGACTGATAATAGCTGCGTCAAGTGAGTCAAGTCGCCTGCGACCATAACACGCTTGCATGTGTACATACACACCCACACGGCTTATTCCGGCGCCAAAGAGCGGTATGTGCGTAAGAGTACGAGTATGTTGCCGCAAACCGATCTGTCGCTCTAACGTAGTGGCCAATGTAATAGCAGTTTGTTTATACTATACTAGAGCAACTTGAGTGAATAAACATATTAGATTATTTTAAACCGGGTCACTCACCACCACCAACTAACTGACTGACTGACTGACTGGGGTGGTCGGGGGACCAGTGAAGACGTGTCGTGTCTCCGTGAAGACGGTCCTCGTAAATTGGACCGAAACATGTCGAGCTATTCGACTTAATACTACGTGAGTGACCCGGTTTAAAATAATCTAATATGTTTGAGTCTCACGGGAGTTTTATAGTTAAAATTGAGTGAATAATTTGAAAATGGGTTATATACCTACAGTCATGGCTTGCCGTAGGCGGCACAAGCAAACCAAGTAGTCGGTTTTCTGGATGAGATAGGTGTATGGCTACGATTGAAAATAATAGGCAAGATACTAAATTGAAACAATTGTACACAAGTGTATTATTATTCGTTTTTCAGTTTTATAAAAATTGCTGCTGGGAAGTAGCCGGTTTTCATGGTTATTTTATATTTACTTACTTCCAATATTATTTGAATAAAGTTGACAGTTAATTTTGAACTAACTTTAGGCAATGCAGAAGAGCAATAAAACAGTGCAAATATGATAAATTTAAAGTTATGGTTTTTCTTTATTTTAAAATTCTCATTGACTGCTATTATCTTGATGTTATTTATTTTCTACTCAAAGTCACGAGCTCTTTCAATCCTGATAGGAGAGAAAAAGTGTCCTATAAAGTTTATTGCCATTTCGTTACCATTGTTCATTGTATGACGGCAACGGAATGGAAAGATCGAAACTGTATGGAAATTTTGGCACACTTTTTTCTCCTATTAGAATCGAAGGAGCTCGTAGTTCTGAGTAAAAATAAAATAAAAATCGCGAATTTAAAAATGTGTAGTGTGCTACTTTTAATAAAATGGCTCCTATATCGCTTACGACCCAATACCTACTGGTATTGGTACCCAGCGAATGTTAACATTACCCTTGTTATCTTATCAACATAACTGTGATTGTTATCCAGAATATTAAAAAACTTTCCGGTGTAATTATTAGTTAACACTATGTTAAAATTTGTACGAGTATAAGCTATAGGTATTATGTATAAACATTGAATTATTGTTTCAGGGAATCAAATATGAAAGTACAACCATAAATCAAAACTTCACGAAAACCCAACAACTGAATAAGAATGCTTGTAAAGGTATGTAGCTATATAGCTGTGTGAAACGTTTATTTTGGCAATGTCAGAATGTCAGCAAAAGTTAAAGTTTTAAAGATTCGTACTTATAGGTGGTGCAAGCACGAACTGCTCGCCTTTTCGAGCTGGTCAAAGGCGCCTAGCCTTTCAAAGATTGTATATACATGAGAATTTGTTGCGGGTACCGCCGTGACAGGGTACAAAGGGAAGGGCGCTAGCCGCGTAAGCTGGAAACGCTGGTTCGATCCCGGCCTCGACAACTGGAGGGCTTGGTCACTTTTTATTTAGTATATGAAATGATGATACCATAAATGAATGCAGCACCCCCGATTTATACGAAAACGTAACCAAACCCGGCCTAACAGCTTCACTGATGTAGATAATCAAGATAAAAATGAGAGCCCTAAATAAACCTTAAAGGGCGGATATCTCAAAAACTATACAAGATATCAAAAAACTTGACCTAATAAAACTTGTAACAAATTAAATCACTTTTCATTTTGTATAAGTGGCCATGTCGCTCAGACACATAGCTTACGAGATATAATCGAAAAACCGAATAATAGAACCTTCAAACCCCCCTCCCCCCCAGCACCAGGGTTACGGTCGGGGACTTTTGATATGTTTATCTCCTAACTAGTCCAAACAAAGCTACGAAGTAAAAAAATGTGTTCCTAGCACTTCCCTCTATACCTTCTTATTGCTTGGCCTAGTAAAAGTCGCTCAGTATAATCCCAAAACCTCCCTGGCAACGGGAATGCACTTATTTTTTAGCCACCGTGTATTATTTTGTATAAAAAAATAAGTTTAATGTTCTCTGAAATAATTATTATCGTGGTATACAAATAATCTTTATTTCTTTTTCTAGTCAATGGACGGCTACCAAACACACCAAATTATTTCAAAGTAGTCAATGAGCACAGCTTACCCATAGTCAAAGACCAAGCTGTGAACAAACAAATTAAGCTGGTAGTCGATCAGAAGATAGTGCCCAGTTTGCTACTGGATCAAGCTAACATTCCGGAAAGCACGAAGGGTTGCAAGATCGCCATATCTCCTTTACCTCATAAAGTCAACTACCAAACAAAGGTACGTCAAATTTTAAGTTTAGTGACGCACCGTGCAACAAGCGAAGGGGTGCAAGCAGGACTAGCATAATTGTGATTAATGATTGTTACATTTCAGGTGTCGCCGTCTCGTAACAATATAGTATTGTTGCCCGCGTGCCCGAACACCAGTCCAAATGGAGCAGTACACAAACCAATTGCTATAGACGATAATTCCCTGAGCTCTGTAGACTTATCAAATTTAAGTGAAGAAGAAATGAAAGCGATGAAGAAACAGCAAAGGATGATTAAGAATCGGTAAGTATTATATAATTTGGCATTGGGGTATCAAGCTAACTTGCACCTTATGCCAATGCTAATTGATGCATTTAGGTTTCTATAGCAATAGTGAATCATACGTTTCTATAAGAAGCAAACACTTTATTTTTTTTTACTTACAATTTGTCCTCTAATTTGTTTGTTAACAAAAAAAAACACTAATATAGTAAAAAGATAAAGAGGACTCTTAGAATAAACATTCACGAGTAATGAAGTGGAGGAGGTGGGCGCGAGGAATAATAGCTCCGATAGAAATTCAACCTAATATTACTTCGATTTCTCTCATCTGTGGCGATTGTTCACTTAACTTTGACGTAGAGTCTTCGTATACACTTCACACACACACACACACACACACACACACTTCGTCGATATTCACAGTTAAGCATTTACTTGCTGTCGCTACGTGGTCGCTACATATGAATTTAGATTTCGCGGTGAACTTCCCGGTTCTCACGACATCTAATTTTGAAGCACGCCTAACCGCTATTTTTTCTAATATTACAGTGAATCTGCGTGCCAGTCCCGTCAGAAGAAGAAAGACTACGTACTTTCCCTCCAGCACCAATTGATGGAAGCTCATAACGAGATCGCACAGCTGAGACGCGAGAACACCGAGCTCCGGAGCCAGCTAGCTCTCTGCCCTCCGAGGGGCCGCAAGGTACTCATACTATAGTGTCATCCACACGGGCACAGTGACTCCTGCAACTGATGGAAGCTCATAACGAGATCGCACAGCTGAGACGCGAGAACACCGAGCTCCGGAGCCAGCTAGCTCTCTGCCCTCCGAGGGGCCGCAAGGTACTCATACTATAGTGTCATCCACACGGGCACAGTGACTCCTGCAACTGATGGAAGCTCATAACGAGATCTCACAGCTGAGACGCGAGAACACCGAGCTCCGGAGCCAGCTAGCTCTCTGCCCTCCGAGGGGCCGCAAGGTACTCATACTATAGTGTCATCCACACGGGCACAGTGACTCCTGCAACTGATGGGAGCTCATAACGAGATCGCACAGCTGAGACGCGAGAACACCGAGCTCCGGAGCCAGCTAGCTCTCTGCCCTCCGTCGTGCGAAGCGTAAGTGCGAGTCGGACTTGCGCACGAAGGGTTCCGTACCATTACGCAAAAAAACGGCCAAGTGCGAATCGGACTCGAGTTCCAAGGGTTCCGTACATTACACAATTTAAACAATGTATTTTTTATGTGAAACGTGAGTGAAATGCACGTGAAATGTCTTTAAAAACCCCGTAGGGGTCGGATCAAAAACTAAGTAATTAAGTTCGACTTACGCTTGACTGCACATTTCTAATAGGTTTTCCTGATCTTTTTTGGGTCTTTTTTTCAAAATTTTAGACCCAGTAGTTTCGGAGATAAAGAGAGGGGGGGGGGGGTGGTCATTGCTTGCCTATTTTCTTGAATAACTTCTAAACTGTTTATTCTAAAATCATAAAAAATATATATTTGAGATTCTCACAATGAGCTCTTTCATTTCATAAGTTATTCATGTAGAAACATCGTACAATAAATCAAATCTAATGTATTAAATTAAACTTTATTTATCTATACATCGCGTTGCTTGACGCAAGACTCTGGGGAAAGGTCATATCATCACTGACTGTGAAGATTGATCATAGTTACTTTACCCACTTAAATGTTTATTTTATTCTGTTTTTAGCGGCAACAAAAATACATCATCTGTGAAGATTTCAACTGTCTAGCTATCACGGTTCATGAGATACAGCCTGGTGACAGACAGACAGACGGACAGTGGAGTCTAAGTATTTTTTTTCCTTTGGGTACGGAACCCTAATAATTAGTAGTATACTCTCACTGTTCGCAAAAACTCGCATTTTGTCAATAGGAATCAATTCAGTTTTTCAACCTCTCATATGAGTCATATGTGAATAACTTTGATTAGTGCAGATATTGAATCTTTATTAATTTAAATTAGTCCCATACCTACGATACACTGATCCACGATCTGATATGAAAACATAGGCCAAGCAATAAGAAGGTATAACGGGAAATGCTTGGATCACAAGTTTTGACTCCGTAACTTTGTTTGGACTAGTTAGGAGGTGATCATATCAAAAGTCCCCGGCCGTAGCCTTTGAAGTGGCCATGTCGCTAAGATGCATAATAGTTTCCAAGATATAAAACTTTTTTTGAGCATTCATTTCCTTTCCTAACAGAAACCTTGGGTCATGAAATTATGACAAAACTTCAGTTCATATAGCTTTTTACAGATTTTCATAGACATGTGCCGGGGTTATCTAATTTAGAGTTGAACTTAATTCTTGTCCTGACAATGTAACCGGTCTTGCACTTGTTTTTAGATATAACTAAGTCAAAATACATTCAAGATCCGCATTCATTCGCACGCAAAATCACGGCACAGGCCGGGCACGACTCCCGACTTGCTTTACAAGTTAGATTATCGATGTCACCTCTCATTCTCTCACGGACTTGTCACCAGCGACAAATTCAAACGATATTTTAACAGTATATCTTTATCATCACAGATCCCGCGTTTGGACGGGAGGGTGTTGATACCCAAGAAGAACATCGCCCTGTTGTGCGCAATGGTGTTCATGGTGTCGCTCAATTTCAACATTTTAGGGTGAGTAGATTTGGTATATTCCTTATTTCGTTTAGACTGGGTATGTTTACAGGTTTAAGTTTCACTATATGTATTTTTTTTTCTGTCTCTTCTAAGTATTTTTCTTTTTTGTTTGATTATATTTTTTACCTGCCGTGATCGCTTCACCAGATGATCTCATCTGAAGACCAGCGCTGGGAGTCGATAACATTATGCCGAGATGAGACCATCTCGTTGCACTTTCTCCTTCCTGTGTTTGGGCTTACGAAAAATTATCTATTTAAATTTAGATATGGATTTTGTAGATTTGGTTTACTTCCTTAACACAAATAGAATAAAGTCGATACTTCGTGCACGCCGAATGAAGATGATGATGATGAATGTGGAGGGAGGTACTACGGTACCAGTAAAGGAAAACCGAGGAAAAGGTGGATGGACTGTGTGAGAGATGATATGGAACGAATGCAAGTGAATGATGAGATGACGGGGGACAGAGAGGTATGGAAGAAAAAGACACGAAATGAAATGAAATGAAATGAAAAAAAGCATATTTCATTTCATTTTTCACATGCTGCGCCGACCCCAAGTGTATGGGACAAGGGAAAGCGAATGATGATGATGCCTTTGAACACGCCGACGAATTCTGTAAGTCCGACATCCAATACATAAATAAAAAATCATGTATCAACACTAAGTAAAGGTAACCAAAATGTAAATAGGTTTAATTTCTCGGCAATAATTGCCATTTGATGCTATTTTACTCCTATTTTCGACTCACTAATGCTAAATGTTTGGTTTCAGGTGGGGTTCTAAACCTCTGGTGGGGCCTACTGGCACTCACGTCGGCACCAGACACTTATTGTGGTCAGAGGGTATCAAAGAAGTCCCCGAGCCAAGTAAGGTCGATAAAGGTAAGTGTGGCAAACGGGTGTGACTGCCCTTTATATTGGGGCCTATTTATACGTTCATTAGTGTTTAGTTCATGCGTTTAGTGGCAAATGTATGATTTCTCAATCAACACTAATCATTGTACTGTAAAACTTTGTACGTGCCGATTTTATAAACACTCCCTTCGGTCGTGTTTTAATGTATCGCCACTCGTTGCGAATTTCCTACATTTCGTACTTGTATCATAATGTACTATAATCCCACCAAACAGATTATATAAGAACAACTTTAAACTTTACACCAAACGGGTGCAACGTTTAAGAAAGAACTGTTCCCGACGCTACACGGCTCCCTATGTTTTGTGTACTGAATAGTCAGTTACCGAACAACATACGGGGCAGTAAAGTCTTTTACTTGGTTCTGGTCTACAATCATCCAGTAACACATTACAGATGTAGTTCATAATTGATTTCCATCGTATTTGCTCGGAAACGTTCGTATTGTCACGCTACTTCAGTCAACTTCAGTACTTTATATACCGAGACTGGCTGAAATAGCAAGACACGTTCGTACGTTTCCGTGAAAATACGATGGAAAACAATTATGCACTAGTACACACTTTAATTTCAATCAACATTTCAGAATTTCAAGACGCCTCAAACCAGAGCGCCTACAGCCCTGACTGTCAGAACGTAACAGTGAAAGACACGGGGCACATCAATCAGAATGAGAGCATTAGACTCGCAGGCGAGCTGAAGCGGTGGATCGGACGCGGCACGACGCTTAACTGGACGAACAATGAAGACAAAACGAAGAGAAGGACTAGTCGGTACTTCGCTGATAATAAAGTTACTGGTAAGTTCTAATGACACACCGTGAAAACTTGACGCAAGACATGGGACATCAATCAGAACGAGAGCATAAGGTTGGCGAGCACGCTGAAGAGGTGGGTCGGACGCGGTAAGACCCTCAACTGGACGAACAACGGTACTTTCCCGTTAATAAAATCAATGGTGAGTTTTAAATATGTAAGACAAATGGCACATTAATTGGAACGAGAGCATCAGGTTTGCGGCTCGGCAAAACCCTCAACTGAACCAACAATGATCCGAAGGAGAGGCCTAGTAGTAGTAGTGTAGTATAATAAAATCAATGGGGTGAGTTCTGCACATACACTTTTAATTACATGGGACGCATCAATCTCGGGTGAGCTGAAGCGTTGGATTGGACGCGGCAAGACTCACATCACATGTATGTACAGTCCCCATCAGATATATCGGAGCGGCCGAGGTGCTCACAAATATCGTATTTGTGAGAACATTTAATTGACGTAATTACTATAACCGAAATAGAGTGTCTGTCTCGAAATTGAATCAATCTTTAAATAAGTAGTAACTAAGTAATTCAAAATGTTTACATATATTATTTTCAGGTCTCTTCGGGTCATACAAGCTTTACAACAAGCTGAACCTAGACGGTAATTTCTACGATAAGCCGCGCCTCCGCCGCATGAGGCGGGGAAAGGAGCTGGAGTTCGGAACAGCTATGGTGGACTACGAAACTCTTTACCCAAAGGTGAATTTCTTTTAGACACGTTTGTAATATGCGGCCAACGGTCGATTAAATCAGTCTTTGTTTAATTAGATGATTATCCTTCACTCCCATTGTAACGTTAAAGGCCAAATCACATCGGCTGCGTGTGTGTCGATGTGTGCGTGCGCTAAGATGTGTGCGCTCACATGACACGCATGCGGTGTGCCGTCTCACATAAGTATCTGTATTTTACAACGCACACGTGCACGTACATGTCTGCGCACGTGCATCCGGTGTGCATGGGCCTTTTAACCTCTAATTTTTAGGGTGCGTACCCAAAGGGTAAAAACGGGACCCTATTACTAAGACTTCGCTGTCTGTCTGTCTGTCCGTCTGTCATCAGGCTGTATCTCATGTCATGAACCGTGATTGCAAGACAGTTGAAATTTTCACAGATGATGTATTTCTGTTGCCGCTATAACAACAAATACTAAAAACAGAATAAAATAAATATTTAAATGGGGCTCCCATACACCAAATTTCGGAACCCTTCGTGCGCGAGTCCGACTCGCACTTGGCCGAATTTTCATATCTTGTGACGTTGAGAGGCCGAGGTAAATTTTCTGCCGATACGATATCGCGACGGTGGAGGTTGACGGTTAACCCAATTAACCAAGTGGTTTTCTTTCTTGTCATAATTTGTTTTGTTTAAAAAAAATTTGGCCGCTTACTCTGAAAACAGTTATGACACCATCGACTTACACTGTTCAATAATTAATAATGCGGAACATAGTAGGTATCAGAATATGAATAACATATTTCTAATCTCGTTCAAAGGTGAAACCTGACTACGAATACGGTGACTTCGGCGAGTGGAACGCATTGCTCCGCGCGCTACACCGCCGCGATGATACGTTCTACGTGGTCGGCGTGGGCAAGGGAGAGCACCTGCTGTTGCCCGCCGTCTCGCACAACGTCACCACGCCGCCCAAGATGGCGCTCATACTGCCCGCTAAGACCGGGAACGGTGAGTCCACATTAGTGTAGAGCCACCAGCTGTTGTACTATGTACTAGCAAGGAGATCGTCTGCTGTTGCCGACAGTGGCGTGTGAAAATTCACTTCGGCATATTATTAGGAGAGACGCTGACAAGTTGCGAAGTTCGATAAAATCATATCAAACATCCAAATTGTAATTCCTGTATATCCTAAACATTAATGACTAAATACTTCATTCACGTTTTCCAGATTCCACAATGACTGACCACGTAACATTAATGCAGATCGATTGCTCCGTGGTCAACACTACCCTCGTCCAACTTAAGTCCGAAGCCTTACCCAAGAGCATAAGAGCGAAGAACGACCAGGTAAAACCCGCTGTCTACCCCTCCAAGCCTGACAAGAAACTTTTATACAACAAGAGAATGCCGGATAATGTCGATATACTCCATAACATAAGCAATAATGTATCCAACTTCCCAGTAAACCAGAACCTTGATAAAAACTCAGATTTAAGCAAGGACGATTTCTTCGCCCAATATTTATTATCAAAATACGAAGAAACTAAAGGTGATACAAAACAGGTCAATAGTAGTAAAACAGACAAAGTTGAAACACAGAAGAGGGGTGCCGTCTGATATTTTTTTTAATTAAGGATCAGAGGGACAACACGGTTGTTATTGTTAATGTGCGATTATAATGCTTTTTTATCATATATGCGTTACTATATGGTGTAAAATTCGCATTTGGGATAACTATTAAAGAGTTTCGGTTTTAGACATACTTTTTTCTCGGAGTGCATTTTCATTTGATTTGCAATAAGGAAATCATCGCATTTATTCGTGATAAACTATAACATACAAAAGTATAAAAACAACAAAGAAATATAAAAATAAATAGTTTACCATGAAATAAGGCTGTAAAGCTTATAGTTCTGTTCACAAATAATCCAAATCCACGGTACTTATTAAATTTGGTTTTGTACATTTAGTAGGTAGTATCGCACTTTACATAAAAAACGTTTTAATAAGGCTATATAATTCTACCGGGGATACCTTCCTTTCTTTGTTATTAATAGTTATATTGATTTTTTAATATAATATATACTGCTATTAGCATGTTGTGATTGTAGCAATACCTGTTTTTTAGTCTTAAAAATAATTATGTTATTTACGATTGACTAGTATTTTATATTGTCTTCGGTTACCGCGATAGTTACTCATGAAATAAAACTATGAAAACGGATTATATCGCGTATATTGAATTTATAATTCATCCCGACGTTTCGAACTCTTTACAGCGTTCGTGGTCAACGGGTGACTGAGGAAAAATTACAAAATGCAAAAATACCCACATACTAAAATAATGAACAATCATAGACTACAAACTTTAAGGCTGGTTGTACATGCAAAATCGGTTCATAAGGCTAGTTATACACTATAATTATTTTCAAGTAAAGATATATATTATATACGCGATAAAAAAAAAAAAAAAAAAAAAAAAAAATATCGCGTATATAATATATATCTTTACTTGAAAATAATTATAGTGTATAACTAGCCTTATGAACCGATTTTGCATGTACAACCAGCCTTAAAGTTTGTAGTCTATGATTGTTCATTATTTTAGTATGTGGGTATTTTTGCATTTTGTAATTTTTCCTCAGTCACCCGTTGACCACGAACGCTGTAAAGAGTTCGAAACGTCGGGATGAATTATAAATTCAATATACGCGATATAATCCGTTTTCATAGTATTTTATACCTACGGGCACTAATCTTAATATTATACGATGGATTGAAATACTTTCATGGGTGTATCGTATTGGGTTTTTATGTATGTAATTACGTATAGAATTATGATTACTATCAGTTTAACACAGGCGTAAAAATAATTTGATTATTGATTTTAACGGAATTAACCGACTGGAATATTCACCTTATTTGCGGTTTAGATGGGGATACATTTTCTATTTGGAATGATACTGTACAAGTCTTACAAACCTAGTTCTTAGGGAAATCGACAAAGATTACAAATTGTAACATTTTAGGGTTAATTTGACCATGTACATATATTGTTTAAATGCATATATAGCATATATATAAATATATTATAAATATTATTAAATTTATGAAAAAGAGGATTTCAGCTATGGCAATATCATGAAAGATGTTATGAGGTATAGTTTATCGAGAAAATTAACTCGTTCCAACCTCTGTTCCTTGTTGTATTGCAAATCGCAAACCAGAGGCAAAAAAAACTGCAGAGCAAAGATATTTAGAACATCCTTGGCGTGTGCAGTTTGCGCGCTAATTACGAGTACACACTTTCATGTCATAGAGTACATAAGTCGGTTAACATTAAATGGCTGAACCTTTTTTATATGGTGTCGCCAGTTTGCGGTTTTTGGTACAATAATGAATAGACTTACGAAAAGAATTTACTTTAGAACCGACTAGGTTAAAACTTACTTTTTTATGTAACATACTTTAAAGCACTCTCTTTATATGCTAGTTTGCTAGATTTATTGATTCCACAACCTTGTAGAATATATTGCCGATCTCAGTATAGTTGTCCATTACTATGTTTTATGTGTATAAGTTTTTATGTACTAATACTAATGCCAAATGGCAGTGCGCTAACATTTTGAAGCCGTACAGGCACACGTCTCGCAAGCGGTGTGCCGTCCCTTATAAGAATTTGTATATTACAACGCGTACCTGCAAGTGCATGTGTACGCACACGCATCCGGTGTGCACAGACCTTTATAGTTGTGTCGCCACACTGTCACTGGTAGCCAAGTCGGTGCAAAGATAGCTTAAAAAGTGTACGTTATAATATTTTACCCTTTGATAATTGTTTAAATGCAATAATGTAATAGACACTCCAACGTCGATGGCACAACACTACTAAGCGTTATTGGCTCTATTGGGCTTGAATAATTCTGGTTAACTAAAGAAAGAGGCAAGCACATATCTTAAGGTAATCTTCGGCGCCTGATTATATGGTGCAAAAACAGTGTTAGCCAGCTTGAAACAACTGAATGTCTAACTCAATCAAGCAGTTATAACTCCGGCACGATCATACAAATTATTTAAACTCTAATTATTCTTGTTTAATCAACTATAACTTTTGCATATTTTTTTGTTATTTGGTTTTTATTTTTTACATTTGAGTAATTCACCATAATTCATAGAAAATTACAATTAGGTACTAAAAATACAGTTAATTTTAAGTTTTGTTCACTTCGTGTTTGCAACTTTGCAGAGTATGCACTTTGTTGTAAATTTTAATTTTTAATGCGGTTTTCATTTATATGTATAATCTATGGTATAATCGTGGTGTACTTAGCTAATGCTTGTACTCATTACCTATGTTTCACATATTGCATTTATTTTAACATAGTATTTTTTGTGCACAAACTTTATTTATTGTTATAAACTTTAACTTTATATACGTTACCAAAATATTCTTATACTTTTATTCATAATAATATAATATTTCCAATGTGTTTTATAACACCAGCATTGGGCAATAATTGTCTGTATGGAATTGGAAAAGTTATGTAATTGTTCGAGCCGATATAGAGTATGTTTACTTTGTTGTTCAAATTACTTCAAAGATGTCGCTGTTCCCAAGGCAAACTATATAACAGTAGTACCTATACATCCCTAGACGATGTCATATTTCGGAATAAACGATTGGTAACGTAGCAACGTGAATCTTTGTAAACAGTAATTAAAGATAGTAATTAACATCTTTAATTACAACAGAAAGAGATTACCTACCCCGTAAACTCAGGTACTTAGTTAAATACAACTATCATATGGTTCCATTATTAATGTTGTAATTCATTTTTATAACAAGTTACCTGACGATGTGACGATGCTTTAAGATTACTCAACACTCAACATAATTTGAAAAAATATTTATTTATAAGTTACTGAAACTTGAATTTGGACCATAGTTGTAAGTTGTGGACTAAAGTTACCGTTTACGGTACCGCAAGTTTGTAGATTGGTTATTATGTAAATATTGTATTGTCCACAACGAGAGTGAAATAAAGATATACTTATAATAAAATACCCAAGTTGTTTAACTATTTGCGCTTACTTTGCTATTTAACGTAATTTGCGCTTTTACTGGCTCCATTTATTTGCTCTTCGTTTAAGCAACTTACTCACACTATGACGCCTGCCGCGTGTACAGACGTGCCGTTCACACATAGAAACGCAAGTGATTTTTGATGTATAGCGTGTCCGCCCTGAGGCACTGATTGACTAGCACGTTATCTTTAATATAGTTGGTCAAGCAAATCTTGTCAGTAGAAAAAGGCGCGAAATTCAAATTTTCTATGGGACAATATCCCTTCGCGCCTACATTTTTTAAATTTGCCGCCTTTTCTACTGACAAGATTTGCTTGACCAACTGTATTTTATAATTCAAAAGAGATGTGTCAACTCTGTTGCCAACCCGGTTCAAACCGAGTTAAGCCCAACTCGAGCCGACCCGGTTTGTTAGTTCGCCAACTCGATTTTAACGAGCAGACGGAACGCAGCTTATGCAAACGGTCCAACATACAGATCGATCCCTCTCGAAATTCCCGACAGCGGGCCGGGCCAACGAAACCAAACTGACTTCAACTGAAAGCGCGCGACTCGCGCGAGCGAGTTAGCCCGGAGCGGGCAGACCGAAAGAGAAGCCGAATAAACCCGATTTTTCCCGAACGTGGTGTGCGAGCGACGCGACGACGTAAGTTACTGACCAAGACTGAATTCCAAAAGGTCCTATATCGAGTACCTGCTATTGCAATTTTAACTCTATTCTTCAAGCGGTAAAGTTGTTATCTGTATAGAATCTTTTATTATTATTGCATTTTATTTTGCACAATTAATTAGCGGTTTGGTTTAACAATGCCATTCATCGGCAGGCAGGTAATCTCTCAAGTGGATCCCAACATTTTAAAACCATACGACTATTATACAAAATGAATGCATTGATTAAATCTATACCTATTCATGAAATTAAAATTCATTTTAATGGTTCGCGCCTACTTTTTTAATTTGCCGCTTTTGACCCTACTGACCATGGAGACTATATAAAGGAGCCAAATCTCTATGTATGAAAAGTGTCCATCAAAAAACAGTAATTAGGCGGCGCCACCATACACCGAAATACTACCAAAAACAACCCACGTAATTTGATCGGATTATTTGTTGCCTTATATGGTTCATGTTATACTCATGTCCCAGAGCCTAACTAGCGCCACCGGAGAGATTAGGAACTATTATTTAAAGCTGGAAAGCGGTCACTTTTGCAACAATTCTGCCATAAGAGATTAGCATCCTTTCTTTACCATCCATACTACTGACGGAAATGGCTTGACAGGCTTATATGTAGTATAGATAGCTATCTATGGTTATATGGATGGTATAGAAAGGATGCCAATCTCTTATGGCAGAATTGTTGCAAAAGTGACCGCTTTCAGCTTTAAATAATAGTTCCTAATCTCTCCGGTGGCGCTAGTTAGGCTCTGGGACATGAGTATAACATGAACCAACAAATAACCCTACCAAATTACGTAGGTTGTTTTGGTAGTATTTCGGCATAGACCTAGCATTACATAAACCAGCTATACGCGTGCGCCCGTAAGGGATAGATATAGATGACGTCATAAACGTGGGGATACCATATTGGTAAAAATTACCCCAATATTTGATATCACGTTGGGGCGATTACCCTGGAGGCAAAGTTAGCTTGTTTGACGGTATTAAAAAATTGTTAAATAAAATGTCAATGGGCCGTTCTTTTTAGGCGTATAAACAATGAAATACCTATAATTCGCGCAGGTGGTACAAAACTAAACATGTTTAGTAAATAACACGTAAAATAAAATGTATTATGGGTTTTAATTTAAAGAAATCACAAATCGCAATCACACCAATTAATGTACACCACATTTAATCTTCACAACATTTGTTTATTTATTTTTTGGAATTAGAAGTACGAAAAAACTTCGAGGTCAAAATTACCCATAAAATTATGATATTTTCATCTGGTATCCCTAACATGGTTGTTATGCAGCTAAATTAAGAAGAAGTTTAAAAATGGCTGACCTCAGACTCCTACCGCCCTAATTTGCGTAAATAATTGTGATATTTTTATTGAAATCGTTTGATTCTACATTGCTTTGAGTATAACGTAATTTTACGATGTTATTCTCACATATTGCGTTAAGAGGAAGGTGTAAAATACCGTACTTACGTGTGAAAGGTTATGATCTCATATTTTTGCTCAGAGCGGCTATTACAGCCGATTACAGAACAATTCACCAGTATTTTATCAAAGTTCAAGCATTCAAAACGCTAACCATCACTATATTTCATAAGAGAAAGCACAATTTCATACAAAACAACGATAATTAAACAAGCAACGAACAAACATGACATGTCACGTACTTATTTGTTTGCCACAACCTCGGTTGTGGCAGCGGTGGAAAAGTGAAACTATGACAAGGACAAACAATAACAGCGCTTTCTCTGCTACTCCTACTGACAGATACATAAGACTATCCCGTTCGGTCATTTTCCCCCACTCCTCATGAGCGATCCAAAAATTACTGTTTTTTGATGGACACTTTTCATACATAGAGATTTGGCTCCTTTATATAGTCTCCATGGTATTTAACTGACACAACCATCACAAACCAAACGTCAAAATTAACATTACGTGATTGTTCCTAGTTTGCTCCGCGGATAACCTCAAAGAAATATAAATAATAGTTTTCCAAGAAGTTTAGTTCTAAAGTCACTAATTATCACATAATATTTACGTTTGTAATATGAAAGGAAGCGTATTGCGTCAGTAGTTAAAGTACATTCATTGTTGTAATAACAAATCAAGTATGAACTGCGTGCGATTGCTGAATGCGAGCCATAGAAATATATATAAGCTTTCTTCAATCAAATATGCTACCCATCCACTAAAGTTTTTGGAAGCACAGACAAAATGGCAAGAGAAAGATGGTGTATCGAAGCGGTGGCAGTTGATATACAAAGCGCCCATGGATACACAACTAAATTATACTACGACATACCTCACACTATCGACCGTCGCTGCGGCTGCGGGCGGAGCTTACTATGCTGCAGTGTTCGACAAAAGCACGATGAATGAACCAGTAGTGATAGGAACCGATGTTGTTATAGCCAACAGTCCAACCGAATGTCTTGTTTACTTTGGAGCATTCGTTGCTTTTCACATAATGCTCAAAGTATTACTCAACAAATATGTTCTGCGACTCTACCAGGACGGAGACAACTACATAGCCGTGTTCAGAGGGCACATCTTCAATACCATCTTTAAACACAAGTTCCATCTAAAGGAATTTAAAAAGCTGAGGCCCACTATTTTTGTGTCCTGGGGTGATGCTAGATTTGACCTAGGAAACAAGCATGGAATAATCCTTGAGAACTACTTCAAAACTCCAGAGCATTTTAATTATTTATTGTACCAAAATCAGAGACACAAGCCCCAGGATGATGATGAGTAATTACAATGTCCTAGTCATATATCAATGTATAAATATCATTATTTAAAAAATAAAGTAATACATGAATACTTGTGTTTTATTGATGTAAGTGGAAATCCAAGAATTATGAGGAAAGGATGATGTTTACGCCACCACTGTGTGAAGACCGGATGATGATTACAGGCTGCGGGCACCAGCGCCAGTGCGGCGCGGCCGCCATCTCATAACTCCATGAACGACCGCCATGACACCATATCGCGTCCCTGCATTAAGTGCTTCTATTTTTACATTTTTTATTAATTTAAACTATTTTCTGTGTACAGGGTTGTTTTGTTGCTGCACCTCAACCCCAACACTCAAATCACATATTTCAGGAACTTTTTCTCTTTTCCTTGTCCCAAATTAAATTTTAGTTATTTTTCTAAATATACAACTAACTATCTCATTAGTGACAGGTGGCAGACTAATCACAGATGGAAATGTATTATGGAGCCAAAATATGGTATTCATATTTGTATGACAAATGGTAAAGAGCCACTACTCTGGGGGAAGGACATTTGGAGACCAGTTTTAAATATTTGTAACTAATAATAAAAATTAATAATTTGTACAGCCTCCTGAACCCCAATGTATATTAACTGTTTCAAATTTAAAAACAATGCAGTACCTATAATGTGTATTCCATTTGTCCCTGCCCCCATACATTAGGTGGGGAGAGATATCATCATCTTTCTCACATTGTCCCTAATCATGGGAGCCTTGGGTCCGCTTGGCAACTTGGAGGCTTGGTGCAATTGCTTTTCTAAGAAAATGTACCTATCAAATTTTCCTATGATTTTTGTATTGGACATTGGTGAACTATAAAAGTAAATATGAGTGTCAGTAATGATGACTTTTGTAGGCCAAAATCCTCTATCTTGTTGTTGCCCCTAGTTTCCCAACAAGTAGCATACTCATGCACACAGATAACTGTTGCACATTGCTAGTCCTTAACCTTTAACGGTCCATAGGGCAAAAAAGAACCTTCCACTCTTATTGTAGGTTTAATGCTGTTCAGATTATTTTAAAATTGCATTTGTCTTGGTACCTAGGTTTTGGTTTGTGGGTTTACAATAGGGATGATGACACATGTTGAATTTTATAACAAAATCTAGTAACATAGATAACAAATGAGCAATTTATCACAATAATGTAGATATTAAAATAATATATGGAAATAATACAAAAATACAGGACTTAAAAGTTTCAAAATTTAAGTAATTTTTCAACTTCCAAAAAGGAAAAAAGTAAGGGTACCATTCGATTCCTTACATTTTATCCAAAAAAATATAGTATAGCAACTATTTTACCGACAAAAACGCAATTTTCTTATTTTGTCCATACATTCAAAAGGGGCTCTCAGTGAACTTGACGTCACGTTCACTTATCGTTTTGTTAGAAGCGTTTCGCGAGTGAAGTATGACGGCTTTGACTATCATTTCTGACTTTTGTATTGCTTTAATGCAATGGGTCCCATAAAGACATTTGATCCTAAAAATAAACCTGATCGATTGATACCATTAATAAAAATTTGTCATCTAGCTTATTAAATATAGGTACTTAAGGGATTTAAGAATGAGAAACAACAAATAATTAATTACTCTATTATTTTATTGCTTCTATAAATATACAAGTTAAAGTATCTAAAATCCACCACCGAATGCCTGATTCCACTTATGCCTAGAATCTCTCTTTATTGTAGTAGAATCCATTTTCTTTTTGTTGTTATCGAAGTTTTCTAATGCTTGAATCTGTTCTGGTTGTGGAGCAAGTGTTTTTGTAACTATACACTGTCCATTTTCTTTCAGGATTGTATGTTCAATGTCTTCCGGGGCAGGTTCTCCATAGGGGAAAGTGATCGGGGTGACTTTTATTAAATGCTTCACTTTCCAAAGCCTGGCATTATATTCAGGTATATTCTTCACAATGGTGACTCTGGTCTGAAACAAGTATTGATTCATAAGTTTTATTGATAAGTTGATTGATAAGCACTTGAGAAATTTACACATATAGATTGATATGCAATACTATTATTAAATTTCTTGTATGAGCTGATAGTTAATGCCAATATTCCAAAACACAAGTAACCCATGTCAATCTCCAGGAATTAAGCATTGTATATGTTAGTGCGAATTGGTTTTATGAGCAATCAACTCGAGCTTGACAAAGCTTATTTCAAAGTAAATTCAAGAATAAATATCTTGAACTACACATCGACAACTGCGCGCTGTCACGACAGCGACAGCTATCGACGATGGTCGCCGACCGTCGCCGATAGCTGTCACGGGCGGTCGCCAGCAACGTCGCCGACAGTGTGTCCCATACTGTCGCTCGTCTGTAAGAGCCCTTAATTACTTAGTTTTTGATCTGACCCCTACGGGTTTTTTAAAGACATTTCACATAAAAAATGCATTGCTTAAATTGTGTAATGTATGGAACCCTTGGAACGCGAGTCTGACTCGTACTTGGCCGGTTTTTTATGATAACAATTTAGGTTTAAAGAATTTGTTACTCATAAGAATATTACAATTCACTTACATGAGTTAACATACTTACCTAGTCGGCTCATAAGTTCTGTCATATACATAGTATCAAATAAAATCAAAAGTTTAAGTTTATTCCGTATAATTTGTACAGCGTTTGAAAGCTTATAAACTAGAGAATCTAAATGTATAACATTTATTCAAAATGACCGCCATAATTATCTACACAGGCTTGAAGTCTTCGTGGCCAGTCGTCAATGGATTCACGCACCACTTTCATGTCGATATTGGCCACTGCCGTAACAAGAGATTTTTTCAGCGAGTCTAGATTTGCATGAGGTTTTGAGCACACCTTTTCCTCTAAATACTGCCATATTTTATAGTCTAAAGGATTAAGATCTGGGCTAGAGGAGGGCCAATCTTCATGCCGTATAAAGTCGATTTTATTGGAGGCGAGCCAGGCTTGTGTAGACTTTGCCTTATGGGCTGGAGCAGAGTCCTGCTGGAAAACCCAATGCTGGTTTAGAAACATCGTATGGGATAGTGGTTTCACAATATTAGTCAACACCGTGTCTTGGTACACTTTGGCACTAGTTTTTACTCCTTTCTCACAAAAATGCATACTAGTGACGCCCGCATAAGAAACTCCCAGCCAAACCATCACAGATGAAGGGTGATGACCTCTTTGAATACGGGGAATGCTATTAGACGCTTCTTTACTATTGCGAGCGTACACTCTATCATTTTGTTTATTACAGTTTTCTTCTATGTCAAAAATTTTCTCGTCCGAAAACAGTATACAACGGTGCTTATTTTTAGCGTACTTCTTCAATAAAGCTTTAGATCTTTTAAGCCTTAAAGCTTTAAGCCGACCATTGAGAAGATGGCCAGTTTTTCGTTTATAAGCACGAAGTCTCAGGTCTTGATTAAGCACTCTTTTCACCATGTTTTTGCTCAAACCCATCTGGAGGGCCATAACTTTTTGTTTCCTAGCGGGATTTCTGGCAATGCGTGCCCTAATTGCTTGTACAACCGCTGGAGTCCTAGCTGTACGCGGACGACCGCTTCTTTTCTTGTCATTTAAACTAGAGACCTCACTGTATCTTTCTATGGTACGATACACAAATCTTAGAGAGAATTTTAAATTTTCAAGTAGCTTAAAAATTTTAGTCAGCGAGTGACCACAACGATATAGTGCAATTATTGCGGTACGGCTATCTTTAAGCGTCCACTCCATGTTGAAGAAAACAGAAAATTGCAAAATTATACTACTCAAATATTTAATAAAGATTCGAAATTCAAATGCAGAACGGTTTTTGTTTTAGGAGTTCCAAATTTAAATTTTAAAGGCCAGTGACAGAACTTATGAGCCGACTAGGTATACTAAGAATTTATTAATTTGGCGAGTACATTTTTATTTGTTATTTAACATTAAGTGCTAAATTAATTCACAGTCTTGATTAGTCTGAACCTCGAACAGTGTTAAATCAAAGGGTAAGACTTTGGAACACTGGTAATGCATTCATCAAACTAATTTAGTATTTATTTCAAGATCAGTTGTTAAAAATTATGTTCACTTATGTATTTCTATGTGCAATTGAACATACTTGAATGTAAATAAAACTAGTTAAGTAGTAATACCTCTTCGTCAATTTTCAGCTCTTTCATGATCAGTTTCAGGTACCAAGGCTGGTGTTTCAGGGTTTTTATACGTTCCACTCTAAAGAGCTTTGAAGGGATGTACTCTGGATCTTTGTGATCTGGATGCCTAAAATAGTAAAAAAAAATATATACTGTTGCTGATGCTGTGATAAAAATATTACAACCATAAATATTCTACAATACCTTGGATAATATGTGATCCCTCCTGGGTATTTGATTCCGCCCGGTGGAGGAGCGAAACCTCTTGCTCTTGAGAATGTAGCCAACGGGCTACAAACTTTTAGAAGCTGTTTATTCATTTTAACCTTTTATTTGATCCGGTATAAAATGCACAAAATAACGAATCCTCAGTAATCCTAACCTCTCAGTTTCACAATAAACCCAAAGAGCATATAATCACTACGAATAAACCATAAACCACCATAATTACCACAGATAAGATAACATTAGGGGCTCATCAGACCGTTAAGGTTTATCAACAACAGAGCGAGACGGAAGTATAGTAAGAAAAAGATAAAGGTTGTCAAACGAGTTGTTGCTGATATTGATTTTTTATTAAGACCCTCCAGACTATGATCAGCGAACTAGGCTCCACACTCGCGTTCGCGGCTTCGCGCCGCGATTCGCGCATGAGTGTGGAGGACCCTTTAGGCTTGTCAAAGTTATAAATCGTTTGATTTTTTTAAATATAGCCGGTCAAATAACTGTCAGTAGAAAAAGGCGCGAAATACTAATTTTCTATGGGACGATTACCCTTCGCGCCGCGATTCACACACGAGTGTGGAGGGACTAGTGTGGAGGGACTTTAAGAGGATATACCAAGCGCACTCCAGACTACGCGGCTTCGAAACCAAAACTTTGGTCGCGTCTGTGATGCGTCTGTGGTAAGCTTAACTGTCACAATTTAAACTAAACTAGACTTGTTTGAGTTTGTTGTCACACCGAAGTGTTTGTTATAGAATTTAGTTTATAAAGTGTTTTATTAATATGGTTCCTTTACTTTTATCGACATCAGTAAAGAGAAAAAAGTAGTTTTCGCATTTGTAGAACTTAGTTGTTAATCTCCATGAAGAGAGTGCGGTTTTTAACTCCGTGTAGGGCAGAAAACTTGGTTACCATGAATGAGTCTGATTGCCATTCGCCCCGACCTTTTGTCCAAAGGAATCTGGACACGGAAGCGCCGGACCTTCCATGTGTTTTTGCACAAGACGTGTTGTATAGTCCAGACCCCGTCAAGAGATTCGAGTATAGCGATACTTCACCTTATCCGACTGTGAACAAGACCGAAGTAGTCAGTAGATTTGATACGGGTAACCAATGGTCGCCCAGCAATGAACTAGAGCTGAGCATGCTGGATTCATCAAGCCAGCATCCTAGAAAACCAGTATACTTTACACCAGTGTCAAGTGCGTCTAGTCAGGAAAACATCTGCAGTGCCAAGAGCAGGAGATTACATTTAACGCCTGAACCAACTATAAATGTTTTATGTCCCATTGAGAATGGTAAAATTGTCACACCACCTAATGTACTGCACAAAGATGATAACTTCTTTATAACCCGCGGAGGCTTGAACAGGTTTCAGTTTCAGGATACAGTTCAGGTTCAGATGAATAAAATGTCCTTGGGGAAGGAGAATCACTACAATGTGACAGCTCATGGTCCTGTGAACAGGGCTCCCAAACCCTCTAGTCAAGCATCCAGTGGCAACTTGGATGATAGCTGCACTTGTCATCACTGTAATAAAACTCAAACCCATTCAAACTTTAATACTTCAACACCTGGAAATATGGGGCATAATGGGCCAAATTATGGGCACCAAAGAGAAAATATTTGCCTAAACATTATACAGCCACCGCCACCACAACCAACTTGTAAACATTGCATGTGTTCACAAGAAAAGAAAAATACAAATTTTAGTAAAGAATCTATTTCACCAAAGCATCCAAATGCAGTTGACAAGAAAGCATGGATCATAGAAAGGTACGAGCAAGCTAATAACCAATGCACAGATGTTGAAAAACAAATGAATGTAAGCAAGGAAAAGCGAGAACCTACTGTCGGTGACCTCTTAAAGATTATTAAATTGCAAAATGAGCAGTTGCAATTGCTACAAGAGAAAGTGGACAAATTAATAACAAATGCTAGTTGTGCGCCTCAGATGCCCATTCAAAACATTGTGAGGGAGCATGTTGCGGTAGAAACTATAGACAGAGATCAGCACAAGATATCGATAGGGGTGATGACGAGTTTGGAAATGGTGCGAACATCGACAGTAATAAACAAAGAGCTGACGAAGCAAACATACGACAATACACAGATACAGTACAAAGAGGTTGTTAAACAGCCTGTAAATTTAAATTTTCTCGATGGTATATTACCTGTAGGTAAGACAGTGGAAGCGAGTATGCATGAGAGCCCTGACGCACAGCATGTGTCAAACTACAATGATGAGAAAACTCTGAATGAGCAGAGTCTGTACAATGTGCAGGTTGATAATGCCACCACACCCCTGATGTCTCCTGACCAAAGCCTTTACTTGGATGTTAGGGATTACAGCGAGTAAGAACTAACATTGTATCCTCCTAAGGCCCACCGTACAGAAAATGCCATTTGAATTTGACATCAGTAGTGAAATTGAACGGAACAAAAGAAATCCAATTCTGCTCCAATTGAAAATGGTTACTATGGGCCTTATGAGGTTTAAGGGGTCATCCATTAATTACGTCACACGTTTAAGGGGTGGGAGGGGGTCTAGAAAATGTGACAAGGGGCAGGGGGGCGTCACAAACTATGTGATGTCACTTTAACTACATCTATAACCGAAAATGGTTTTGTTTTTTTTATTCGCTGTTAACAGTTAAATAACTAGTTTTTGCAACAATATTCGTTTTTATGCATGTATTTTTATTCGTTATCGGCTAAAATTTCTAACATTGCTTTTGTCATAAATGTTTTTTTTTTTTAAACTAATTGAAATTCTAGTTCATTTAGTTGAAAACAACCACCAGGGGGGGAGGGGTGAGCCAAATGTGACCAGGTGTGACAAAGAGGGGGGAGGAAATATGTGATGTAATTTATGGATGACCCCTAAGTCATAAATATGTAGCTGTACTTTTAATTTACTCAACACATTATTTACTATGATATTCTTTTTCAGGTCAGATTCAGGCAGTGACCACTCCAATGTTGGATGGACATACTACAATAAAGTTATGGTAACTACTATCTTATTATTTCACCAAACATTATTATCATCAGATTAAAAACATAAGAATAAGTCATTAGTATTCAAGGTTGTCTTTGTAACAGGAGCAAAAAATTAACCATACATAGATTATTATACCAACAAAAAAATGCTATTAAAAAGAAAATGTGTAAGTTTATTTTTATTTGTTACTTACATATAAAATTTAGTTTAAATATGTTGTTAGGTGTGAAATCACCTGACACATTTAAACTTTTACTGAAATAAATTGCCACCTTAAAGCACTTTGGTAGTAATTACTGACATTTTTTTCCAGTTGTTTTCAGTGCCTGCTGGAAATAACCCGGTCAGCCCATTTATTGAAATATTTTCTGGAAAAAAAAGGCAAATCATAACCATATTATAAATATATTTGTCTTCTTAACAGACACACGTGAATGGCATGCTCCAAGACTCGGACATGCCGTCGTCGGCCAGCGCGCTGTATCGGAACACTAGGCAGCAATGCGTGCAGATGCACATTGACAAGACCAACATATCAGTCACCAAAAGGTAAGGCTCACATCCCACTTCAGTGTGACAAAGCCTTTACCGCATAATGTTCGGAGCCGTATAGCGCCATCTACATCATCTATCAAATTCAAAGCAGGAACTATTCTCTACCAGGCGTGACTCACTCCGCGATTTCGTCGCGTCGCGACAAGTACATGCGGCCCACACCAATTTTGGTGTCTAGCAGCAGTAGTAGTTGCCGCGCACCGCTACGGAACGGACGCCTACTCGCGCTTGCGCTTATATCTCTCGTAATAGACGCGTTTTGTTAGAGAGTGAACCTTCTGTACCTAGTTACTATTAGTTATTCTGTGACTACAACTCTACATTTAGTAGAGTGCAGGGGTCGGAAACCGGTATTTGCTCCATACAAAAATACCGGTATTATAACGTTCTTTTTCGTTCTTTTGTTTATAATTTCATTTTTAATGGGACGTTTTAATAATGGAAAATTGTTTCCTAAATACATGATTCAGTCCTACGTAATGAGCATAAAAAAATTCAAAATATTGGGCTATTTCGGGGTTTTTAAACAATACCGGTTCCGAGCCCTGGTAGAGTGAATAATTTTTTTTACATCATGAACTAATTTTATGTAAACCTGTGTTGTGTACAATAAAGTGATTACTACGACTACTCCTACTAAACGATTAATGTCTGTTGCAGATAAAAAAGGTTCTCAAACAGATATTCCCTTCTTCGTTTACTGACTTCATTTTTGTAACTCGTTTCTCACAGAGTGACGTTCGGCGACGAGCCAGCCGTGCAGTCCGCCGACACAAGCCTGCGTATGAACCAGCTCGCGGCCAAGTACCTGAAGGCTGCGCCGGCGCCCGCGCCGAAACAGAACGAGATAAGCTTCGCCACCAGGAACTATATGGAGAGACACAAGATTGTACAAGGTACTAACAGCAACACTTAATTGACCAATTTGCCATGAGGTGGGAATATCACCCTTTGCCTGGTAAAGAATACAATTACACTAATTTGAATATGGCAGTTCATTAGACAGGCAATGGGATTACCGTATCCCAAGTTTTTTTGTGGTTTACAGGAACATATCCGACTTTTGTAAATACATTTTGTACAAGACGGTTGCAAACCTATATACTATAAAGTACTTAATAAAACACGCTTGTTCTTCACGGCCTGGTAAAGGGTTAGACGTTCTTGGCGTCTAAAGGGTTGACTTTCGTTTTCTTTTATTCCAGGACAAAGTTCGTCAAGACGCGCCTCACATGTTGAGATACCCCGGTTTTTAGACATTACTACTTTAAAACAACAACCAAAGTTGTTATAGCATATTGTTATCGATTTACTGTATATTGATTATGAGTGTATTTTAAGACAAGGGTACTTAAATGTATTTGCTAAGTTATTTATATAAGTAAATAAAACAACATTAATTCTCATTGAACAGACATTTATTTCTTTTAATAAACTCCAGATAAAAATAACGATTAAAATCTCAAATCGTAAAGTGCTATCGTCGAGAGAAGTGAAAAATATCAAAAGTCACATTCATCTTAAAGCCACGTAATAACGTTTCAAAATACAAGAAATATTATATAAATTTACAATAGGATCATAGGATTGCTAATATTCCATAATCAACAAATCAACATACAGAGGTTTAAAGGAGGGTTCCTGCATAACAAATACAGAAGAACACAATTTTGTACAGTGATACCCAGTTGGTTGGACTACCTGACTTCGGTGCACACATAATGCAATGTACGAATATGTAAGATCATATCTAAATGAAATATAAAAAAACTCGTATTCGATCCGTTTATCACAACGTAGTCAATGTTTTATTGAAATAATACTTCGCGGGCTTGCGATTGGCCAGTCTCCAGCGTTCAGTGGAAAACGGGTCAAGGACCAGTAAGATTATTACAGCAATTTTTCATTGATTAAGGTACCGTACAAATTTTTAGTTTTAACTGGCTTAAATATTGTTTAAAACAAAGCCACGTAATAGTTTAAAAAAAGGATTTAAAACAATATGAAGAAAGAAACGTTACTGCGAAACTTTTAGAGAAATGAAACCAGAAAATTCCCAACCGGAATTCACAATTCGTAAACCTTAAACTTCCGATTGTGTTTAAAAGAAAGGTAAAGGTTACAGAACAAGATATGTTTAGTTTGCACCTCTACATCTGGGAATGTTATGCGAGATGCGACGGTAGCTCAGTAGGTATTTCATTTATTTCTATTAGTATTCCTATCCTCTCTCGCAACGCAATTTAACGTTACTGAACATTTGATAAACTCTGCTAAATATATCATCTATTACCAATATAATTAGGAATGCATTGTCGTAGGATGAGTTACACCTTCAATATGTTTTTATTTTAATATCTGTTTCAACTACTTTTGTCACCGAAGCGGGTCTCGGGTCTTTCCGTCGAGGACATAACAGATTGTCCTAAGAGACATCGCAGCATCTACTTTAAATAGACATATACGTTCTACACATGTAACATTTAGTAGCTTATACTTTAAGCGTAGATGAGATTTTTGGAAAGACCCTAGTAAGCGACAGGCTCCGATTTTGCATAGAGTCCACGGATGACCCTGACTAGTTCTCGATGAGGTGTGTGTGTCGGTACTGATACTGATCGTTCACAGATAAATAAGTATTGCCCATGAACCTTCCTGAATACAGGCGCAATACGTTTAAGAGTACTGTAGAAATATGGCCTACAAACCGCTTCAAGAGAGTACGAGATTATTTAACGCTATCGCTATATGAAAATCGGACCCCTACCGCTACTTTCGAAATCTTGTTTAGGGGTATCCAAACCAATTCCTAAATAGCCTTTATCATTTCCATAACACAGTCTTCCCCTGACAAAACTTCGATGCGAGATTAAACTAACTTAAAATCTACTTCGTAAACACATGTCCCACTTCGGTGATAATGGTAATTAATATTTAAATGTGAGTCATTCTGTCGCGCTAATCATATCTGCATACCCTATGCATTTGCCTCCTTACCTCCTGTGGGACTACTGGGACTAAGTCGATTTGTGTAAGTGTCCCGTAATATTATGTAATTTGAAACATCGTTCAAAGTCGAGTCTCTAACATTAATATTTGCGTTGCAGATATGCTAAGAGCGGCAACATTGTCAGTCTGTTGGTCTATGAATAGTGTACTGTCCCTAGGGCACGTTTAGGGCGTGGTAAATGCTAAAGCGTCTACAGGACAGACTTATTGGATAGTTTTTTAGGTGTTAGCGTACTTTCATCAATTTCTTACATTGATATCAGGCTATTGCTGTTACCATTGATTAAAATCATGATTCGGTGCCCAGAGAACACACAAACAGATTATCAGTTCACCTAAAATTGATGGTTATGGTTGACTCTCACATTGCATCCCAAATATGCCCAAGGGTCTTTTGAGTAACATACAATCTAATTAATCTTTGGTTGGCCAGTGGCTCAAACCGCTACATAAAATATTGACATTTATTTATCACTACTGCTGAGAATAATATCGATCTAGGTATATGACATTTATTCACGGGTCGGGTAACATTACACAAGTTGTGGATTAGGTACATGCATTACTATAGTAATCTATGGAGGTATCCACATGCAGTTCCGTTAACAAATGACTTCCAGAAAGCTTCTAACGAGTAGCGACGCAACCCAATCCGGTGAGTTGTCAATGAGAACATTTGAATCAGTCCTAGCCGTCCGCTCAGGTTTGGTACCGCCCCTATCCTCCCTACATTGTAAATTTAACATTTAATTATTTTTTATTTTTTACGTTTTTTTTACAAGTAGATATCACATAAAATGATTTCAATATAGTCTTCAAACAACGATTAGTGACTATAGATAACAATTAGTACTTAGGTAAGTATTAATTTCAACATGGAATGATTGCGCTCGTGCGGCGCCTTTCACGCCACTGTACCGTCTGCACCCAATAAAACAGTAAATTTGATCAAATATACCAGTTCGCCAAAGGCCTCGTTAGCTTAATCACAGAAAAATTTACTAATAAAGACACGCTGACGAACATATAAAGGTGATTTTTTTAAATCGTTTTCCAATCCATAATATATTATTGTTCAATTGCGTATATCTATGAAAGTATATTTGTCGTTTATACACATCTTTTGCTCGATATCGCATGACTGTTCTGGGTACAGACAGTGTGAACAATGTGATTGAATATGACAATTTCCGATAATAACAATACATAACAGTCATGTAAACAAGTAAACAGTGAAGTGATTTACATAGGCCTATTACAATCGTCGAGATAAAATAATATCATGCGTGGCTTCCGTGGCATGAAGACTGGTGACGGCTACGTACCATTCAGCGTCTTAAAATATATATTTCAGAAATACCTATCCATTAGGTATACATATAATATATATAAATAGATTTAACATCTTCATACTGTTTTTAAATTCATGTCCTATTCTATAAAGAGATCTTAAGTTGCTATAAGTTTGGTTCTTTCTTTGGTTGGCCGATGGGCCTCTCCCTCTCCTCACTTTACTTACTTTATTTTTACATATACCCTCTGAAATATCAAGATATAATATCATTGAAAATAGTTACTACTAGAATTCCATCTCTGTAAATACAGTAGTTATTGTTATACTTAAGTAAATACTGTTTCAATTCTCTTGCATCGCAAAATGTAAGTTTTAATTAAGGCTAGAAGATAATCAAATTAATTGGATGGCACTTCTTTTCTGGTGTCCTAATAGACATTTAAGGTACAATTTCATTTCGAAATTCGTTAAGTAAGTACTGACTGAAATTTTTAAGTTACCTATGTCAGAGAATAATTTCGATTTCTCCATGTCATTGAAATATTGACTAGATCTTGTTGATGACTACCTACCTACCGTAGATACCTACAGTAGGTCTTAGGTATAATAATAATTAATTTGTCGATCAGCAGATTTCGAAGGTATAAGCGATAATCATGTAAAAAATAATGATTATAAACAAATTGATGTTATTGTGTATCTAACGTAGGTACTCATGAGTAGGTAGTGTGGGTACCTAAATACAACAAAATCTGCTCAACGTCACTATTGTATAAGTAGCATACACAAGTGTAGACTTTTAATTTTAATATTTACATTTAGAATCAAGATTCACAATTATATTTTAAATATAATGTTTAATTTATTATAACTAGTGTATTTTTTAAATGCTTTTTATAGCATTCCATTTTCTTTGTCTTTGACAATTAGTTAAAACCGCCTTTCTAATATTTTGAGCATTTATTTTGTGCATAGAAATCTAACTAAATTGCCAGAAAGTCAAAGTCAGTTCTTTTAAAGTAGGTATTGTAATTTTAATAATGTTAGTACTTTTTAAATTTTATTAATGACTACTTGTTTCAATAATTTTCATAAGTAACTAGGCAAACCCATCAAACATTGTGATGTAGATGATAATTATTAGTGGGTACCTATAATAATTATACATAAGTGATTGTTAGCGTTAGACGAAGCTGTCCACCCGCAGATGAGGGTTTTATACAATTTTATTGTGAATACAGCGGTAGGTATCGTCTTACTAGATATACTACTATGCAGTCCGCACTACCCCTTCCCCCGTCAATCTTGACTTTATATCACATCTTTTCCATTACCTAGTTAATTTATTTAGTACTAGACTAGATTTAACCACGATATAAGAGATACAACCGTGCATGTGATCCGGGGAGACTGAATGACTATTCATATAGAAAAGTCAATGTTTGTGGTAGTGGCAAACAAAGTACCTAGATACACTCACGGGCATGGCCAATAAGATCACAAACTCAGAGTATCGCTTCAATAAAAATATAATTAATCTACCTTCACAGTAGAACCTACTTTAAAATATATTTGGTATATGTACTTCAAAGATATCAATAACACAGAGTAAAATTTGTAAATAGACTAGATCAGTTTTAAATTGTGCACGGTTTAGTCTCGCGACGTGGATGGTCGCGGCTCCGTGGGGGCTCGCGACGTGGATGGGCGGTGGTAGTCGAGCCGCTGGATCCCCGAGGGCCCGGGCTGAGGCTCCACCTGGGCTCGCGCGGCCACTTGAGGCTGAGCTCCCTGGGGCAGCAGCGCCGCTGCCTGAAGCAGCGCGGCCGCTCCTTGAGGCCGAGGCTACGGGTACAGATAAGACATTTCCTTAGTTGTCGAGCCATGGTTAGAATCGTTTTGCAGAGGCGGTGTGAGAAAGAAAGAAACGCACCATTTTTAGGGTTCCATACCCAAAGGGTAAATACGGGACCCTATTACTAAGACCGCTGTCTGTTTGTCTGTCCGTCTGTCACCAGGCTGTATCTCATCAACCGTGATAGCCGCTATAAAAACAAATACAAACAGAATAAAATAAATATTTAAGTGGGGCTCCCATACAATAAACGTGGTTTTTTTTGTCGTTTTTTGCGTAATGGTACGGAACCCTTCGTGCGCGAGTCCAACTCGCACTTGGCCGTTTTTTTTTTGTCACAGAACAGAAATATAACAATAAGGGCCACTTGCACCATCCCACAAACCAGGGGTTAAACACAAACCCGTTAAACCGTTAACTGTAAACCATGGTAACTCCAGGTTTAACCGTTTAACCCCGGGTTAGTGGAATGGTGCAAGTTGCGCTTAGTTATCTAAGTGGATGTTGAGTAGGTGCCTACCTGGTCCACAGAAACTGACTGGCGCGCGTAGGCCCCCGCGCCGAGGTTGCCGTGCGGGATCTTGTACACTCGAACGCAGCGGGACGTCGAAGCCGATGTCAGCGGCGTCGACGGCTGCTCGGTCGAAGTCGAACTTGACACTGAAATAAAGTACGGTTAGTCATACCGAATCGTATATCGATAGATCGATCGATAACTCGTAAAGTTTTACCCCTTATTCATAAAACTTTACGGGCCCGATTTAGTTAAATTATGGTTTATCCCTTTCTTACAAATACATAAGTCATAATAACAGATAAAAACAAACGATTCATAGCTAATTCAGGCCGGTAACGCGTTTATGAATAACGCAATTAATGTTTAGGTTTATCTACATAGGTATTTTAATTAAGGAAACTAAGTCTACAAGTAGTACTTTATTTGTGTCATATGTGTACTCATATGAGACTGTTTGTTTTTGAATACTCATACTCATATAATATTTACCACCCTACCACCAACTAAACCGTGACGTGACAAACGGACACGAGGCGTTTTCACGCGAGGTTTAAAGTAGCTATAAAAATATTTATGTTAAAACTTATGAGTATAGCTGAAATATTGTGTTTTTCGGAATGTACCGACAATATCAAAAGGGTACCTATTCAAAATCTGTCATCATGCCAATTGCTGCATTAAAATTTTTAGGCTATCGGGAATCGCTACTGAACGCAGACGATGCGTCATGCGTAGTGGGTAGTTACCTTGCGGGGAGTTAGGCGGCGACACGCGCGCCGTACGCTGCAGCGGCGGGCGTATAGTGTCGTGCTCTGAAGACAGCGAGCTGCTGCGGCTTGACGCTGACGCAGACGCCGCGTCGGCTGCCCGGGCCGCAGCGCTCGTGCACGGCTCGTTACTGCAAACAGTTCTCTGACTGAGCGAAGTTGCAGACTTTTTGCAGCGTTTCAGTAGCAATACAGCCGCGATACAGCATCGATACAGCTGTCGCTGGTCGTATGCCATAAATCCTCATACACGTAAACACGATTCTGCATCGCGCTACTGAATCGCTGTGCAAAAAGTCGCCTTAAAGGTGGCCTTTAGATTAAAGACAGAAAAAGGCACCGCCTAAACCGTTGATATGGACTTTAAAACTTGAAGCAAAACTCTGTGTTCGCAGGCCGGGACCGGGACTGACCTCTCGTCTCCATCAACGGAGTAGGGCTGCTGCCGCTGCCGGATCTGCTCCATGCTCTCCGGGGGCAGGCCCAGGTTGGCCTCGTCATCGTCATTCAGGGGCACATACTCGGGCGCGCATGCCACGTAGAATATGTCCTGGAGACATGAGTTTGATTAATACCTTTTAGCGGCGAAAAAATATGGATGCAAACGGACTGGACGCTCGAGCGCCGGCAACTAGCGTAGCCATGTTAGGTAAAATGCAAATAAAAATAATGTATGCATTTATATCCTTTGTCTTTCTGGTACCTTGTCGTACACTACACGTGTCACCCTCTTCTCACTTTCTCCTCTCATCTAATACACAAAGGTTAACTAGAAGAGGTCCCTTAAAGGGATAAGTTCGCCTTTGTACTACTTAGCTTTATCTAATTGTAAGTTACTTTTATTGTATTTTTGTACAATAAATATTTTACTACTACTACAAAATCTCTTATGTATAAGTATAATCACACACAACCATAGGCGCATTACGTAAAACGGTAATCGCATGAAATGAACTAAAGCGTATAATGCATTTGCATACGTCAAACTGCCATCGTTAGACTCGTTAGACTGCACATGTACGTATTAATTCCATACACGGCAGGAAGAAGTTGATAACTGGCGGTAAACATTTGAAGAAATTTGAACCTTATTTAATTCTATTTTAAGTTCAAATTTCTGCAATAAAATACCTCGAGTTATCAACTTCTTTCGGCGGGCGTGTACCGAATTAAGCCAGATGACGTGGTGCGGCACGTTTCTGACAACGGGCACCTGGAGACTGGTTCGAACTTATACATTGATGTTAATTTCATTTTGATAACATTCTCCCGTGCACCTTACTCGTCCATCACGGCAAAAGAACCAACTTTTTTGAATTTCAGTGTGTGCTGTAAGATTGCTTTTAGATGTGAGGGTAGATACTGTGGGAGGGCGGGTAATTTAACACTTTACCAGGCCGCGATGAATAAACGTGTTGCGTATATATCGGTCATTGGCAAAGGTTAAAGGGAACTTTTAAGACTACGCAAATTCCCTAGTTATAGGTTGAACACAATAAGAATTTTATTATATGATACGACAAGACAACTAACCGGGCTATGGGCGGAATATTTCCTACATAGTCAAACTCTAACAAGGCAGTGGGATAGTGTCATCCCACATCCTAATTCCAGTCATATTACAAAAATGCATGAATGTTTAGCAGTATATAAAAAAAACCGACCTATCTGCTTTTATTTCTTTGAAATTAAGTAGTGTTCCGTTTTCGTCATAAACCACCAAAATTACCGGTCGAGTTAATTCAAACGACTGCCAAAGAAACATTGTTGGATTTAGAAGCATGTTGTGAATGAAGATCATAAAATAATATTTTCAGGGATCGATATAATGTTTTGTAAGAGATTTGGAGCTAAAAACCTGACTATGGTAAACGACATACTATGTGGGTGGCATATCACCCTTTGCCTGGTAAAGGGTTAAAACTGTTTTGTCACCACCGAATTATTGGTGTGTAAGTACCTTATCAATATCAGACTTTTAAAGTTAGAATGCTGCGCCTATTGATCGCCGAGTGACTGTGTTGCATAAGTGCTAGATTTTTGCTAGTCACTTGCCATTGCCACAACATACAAGCTGCTTTTTTCCACCTAAATAACCTATATTTTCCTGCTCGCGATAATGAAATGCTTGTAACGTATTGCTGAGGTCTAGGCACCTTTCTAAGTAATGCAGGGTGCAGGGACGCCTAAGTGGATCTTCAACGAAGATTTATTATTATTTTCTTTATTTATTCTTCTTCTTAAGTTAGGCACTTTAAAACATAGGGTGCCGCCAGCAGCGGGGCAAGGTCCAAACTGCCGGTGGTCAGGGCCGCAGAGGTAGAGGAACTGCCGGACTATCAGACAACTGATATTGCCTGTATCCAGTAATCATTGACAGTTATCAGATTTGTTATTCATATATATGTATACTTAATGATTTATTTCGTTTTTTAATAGTACGAGTAGATTGTTAACCAAGGATGGAAAGTGAACCATATCACCCGAGATATTTTGGCACTCGAACGAAATGGCTATCTCATGGTTACTTTTACACGAGTTAAACACTACTTTTCATTTCGACCATGAGGAAAGTCAAACACAAGAAATTTAGGTTTTTTATAGATACATATTTTGACGGATAAGAGAATTAGGGTCTGGAATCGGCGCCATTTACATTTTGATCGAGAAAAAAAAAGTTTGTATGGAGAATCGATGGGCCCCCCTTAATACTTAATGAATTCTATTATCTAAAGGATTTCTTTGAATTATATTCTTCATGATACTGTATACTATGTGTAGATAAACATGCTATGTACGAGTATGTGTATAATAGTTATGTGTTTCTTAGGTTTTTAGTTACATATGTAGTCTTTAAGTGTCCATTGTATGCCCGAATTGGGTTACCGTTTAAACTCACATGTGGTACATAACACCTCTGTAACATGGTTGTACAAGAACTATCTTATCTTATGTATCCTTCAGTCTCACAGTAGCTTATGTAACTTTTGTTCTTATATCTAAGTAGTACTTACGCGTTGTCCACACAGCAGCTTGAGGCCGGGGATGCAGGCGGCGTGCACCAGCGAACCGTTTGCCACCAGACGTATCTCCAATAAGTCTTCAGCGAACGCCATTATGTATGGGAACGCGTTCACTGCAACAAATAATACGCTTCATCACATTTTTAGACTAAACAGGATAATGTTCTCTATTTTCAAAATAAAGGTCTAAGCGCCGAACAAAATGTATGAATATTGGAGGATTGCGATTTTGTCTTCTTATTTTTCCCCTCACTAGCTCGGAAAGTTGTCGTTTAGCCTTCAATACAAGCGGGGAAAAACGCGTTTTATCCACTAGTGGGGAAAGTAATTTGACCTTGGATGGAGCGTGTTTAAGTAGCTTGACAGATAACATAAAAACTTTTATAAAAAAAAAGATAAACCGACTTCAAAAAGGATGAAATAAAATATTATCCTTTTTAGGGTTCCGTGTTTAAGTATATGCGTTACCAACTGATATGTTTGAAGTCGGTGCCAAGCCAAATTTTAAACCAGGGATTTTGGTGCAATTCGATAAAGATGCGGCTATATAAGTATGTACGTTGGATTACCTAATGCAGCGTACTACGTAGGCGAACAACACGCGAATGCGAAGCGGCGCGGCACGGTGCCTTAATTAACCCTTTGATACCTATATAGAAGTGTCCTACGTGGGCGATCTCGTTGCGAACGCGAACGCATTGGGCCGGCCGCGCCGTGCCGTGTCGCTTCGCTTCGCGTTCGCGAGTGTTCGCCTATGTAAGACGCAGCGTTACACGACGACAATAAACGAACTTCCTGTACACCTCAGAACAGAACACACGGTTGAACCTTCTTGGCGCAGTTCGTACCATGCTTGTCGGCACGTTAGTGTAAATCTAATACGTTTTGTCGTCGTATTTTTTTAAAGAGCATTTCTTACTAATTCTTAAACAGTCATAGCACGCAAGTGTGGGATTGGGACTGAGTTATTTTCTGTCGCTTATCCAGAGGACTACATTTCAAAATATAAAACAATTCAAGGAACCTTCATGCAAAATTTCAGCTAAAGCGGTTCAGTTGTTTAGCCATGAAAAGGTAGCAAAGAGGCAGACATAATTGCTTTCACGTTTATAACATTTGTACAGTTGTAATGGGATTTATAGACATAAAGCTGATTATTTTTGACTGGTATTGTTACTACTTGGAGTACTTGGCTTGGCACCGACTTCAAACATATCAGTTGGTAACGCATATACTTAAACACGGAACCCTAAAAAGGATAATATTTTATTTCATCCTTTTTGAAGTCGGTTTATCTTTTTTTTTATAAAAGTTTTTATTTTTCCATTTTTAGTTTTAAGACATTATTAAGAGCGTGACGCATGAATGAAAAACATAATCATGTTTATCTGTAAATTCGTAAACTTTATTAAATAATCAGAATTTTCCTCGAGTCCGTCTGGGAAATCATTCCTGTCAGTAAATCCATTCTCCGCCCCGCCACTGACCCAATCCCTCAAACCCCCCGATCACTCAACCTCACAGCACATCAACCCCTGATCACTGAACCCCTCAACCCTAAACCACCAACCCTTCAACCGCCATTCCCCGACCCCTAACCCCAGACCCCTTAACTCCTAACCCTAACCCCCAATCCCACTCCCAACCCCTCAGTCTCCGACCCATCAACTCACCTCCCCTCAACCCCCAACCTCAAACCCCCCAAACACTAATACCCTCTACCTTCACCTCTCAGTCTCTTTGGTTGTTTCCAACACTACCTACATCAAAAATCATAATACACATACGAGGGAAGTTATCAGTAGCCTTACCACGAGTTTGACATTGATATATTCCCTATCGTGTGCGTAACTTACTGTTTATGCATCTCGCTCGTACTGGCGTATTAGTGTACAAAGTAAGTTACGAAGAATATTTAGTGCCAAACTCGTGGTTAGGCTACAGTTGCACTACATCAAATTGGTGGTTTTGGTGAGGAAATGCTTGAGTTACTTTAGAAAACACCGAAATTACCATACACGTGCCTTTAAAAATTAAGGAGTTCCCTCAATTCCTCACGGATTCCATCATCAGATCAAAACCAAAAATATTACGAAAACACCTTGGATAGGTAATTTCTTTCAAACAGAAAAAGAATAACTCAAATCGGATCATGGGTGCCGGAGTAATCGCTGAAATCATTATCATCAAAACAATCATCATCATCAGCTCCACTTCATCAAATTGGTGGTTTTCGAGAAAAAATTATCAAGTTGCTTAAGAAAACGACCAAATCACCATACATGTGCCTTTAAAAATTGAGGAGTTCCCTCAATTCCTCATGGATCCCATCATCAGAACAGCACCAGATTAATGTGGAACCACCTTGGAGGTAGTTCCTTTCAAACAAAAAAAGAATTGTTCAAGTCGGACAACGGGTCTCGGAGTAATCGCTGAACATCCTACATTAAAAAAATCATCATCACTACCTTCAAAACAATCATCATCATCAGGTCCACTTCATCAAATTGGTCGTTTTCGAGAGAAAATGCTCAAGTTGCTTATGAAAACACCCAAATCACCATACATGTGCCTTTAAAAATTGAGGAGTTCCCTCAATTCCTCAGGGATCCCATCATTAGATCAGAACCAGATTAATATGGGACCAACTTGGAAGTAGCTCCTTTCGAACAAAAAAAATAATGACTCAAATCGGACCACGGGTCTCGGAATAATCGGTGAACATACATAAAAAAAAAAAAAAAAAATAGCCACAACCGAATACAGAACCTCCTCCTTCTATGAAATTGAAGTCGGTTAAAAACGTAAAACGCTCATGATAATGGTTCGTTCGATATTAATTATCATTAAATAAATGGTTTGAGAATATAATAAAAAATACCAAATTTAGCTTTATTTAATGATTTTAAGTCATAAACCTTAAAATTCCATAAGAAACGTTTTTTTTATAATGATGTTAAATATAATTCTGAACGCACAAGTTGAGTCGATGCAATTTCAAAACGCATCGTTGACATTTCATACATCAGAAATGTCAACATTGTCAACAAATTTTTCCACAACGTCCAGAGTTTTCTGTTATAATATCGTAAAGAAATGAGTGATTCCAGTGATGAAGATGATCTAACGCCTGTGGATGTTGCACTTTCCTCGCTATAGTGAGGTGAAAAGTTTTGTGTTACACACGGGCGCAAATGTATTTTACTTCTCGTGTGTTGAAACACTCGCTACGCTCAGGATTCTATTTTAGAACCACTCGCTTCGCTCGTGGTTCACCTATAGAATCCTTTCGCTTGCTCGTGTTTCAATTCTACACTCGCGGGTAAAATACAACTTTGCACCCTGTTAGCCGCGACCACGACCAGTGAAACCTGTGTCGAAACGTCGGTAAATAAAGGTAACAAAATAAATTCGCGATAGACCCGTTTCTAAATGTGATTTAATATTTGCACCCTTGTATAACAAATAACTATATTCGTCCGTGGCTTTAAGGCCAAACCAAAAAAAAAGGCTAGACCATGTAACTTTTATAATATCTATGTAAAACCCTTTTTATGTGCAAATAAATGATTATGATTAAGTACTAATGACATCATTGTTGAGAAATGAATTTGTTATTAAATAAAATAAACAAAAACTACTTAAAGTTAAGTAGTGCCCAAGTCGAAAACGAAAGTAAAAAGTTATCTTATTAATGCCAGTTACAAAGTGCCTTGTTTTAAACTTTTTGTAATTAATAAAAGTTCTCAGCGAGCAGTTCTGAAAATATAACATCTCATAAATGAAAAATTGAAAGACAAAGAAAAACATCCTGTGAAAGCATCCATTACTTTTTACTACATTTTTTACATTTCAGAAACGTGTTAAACAGTGAAAATTTAATGTTAGGTAATTAAATTAAAACAAAAGTATAGATGTTTATCTTAGACGACAGAAATTAGATTTTTTTATATTTAAAATTATACGGGCAGTGTATACACTGCCCCATTGGCCCCATAGTTAAGAGTATAACCATCAGGACAAGACGTGATCTCGATCGAATCGAGGGAAGTTATTGTATTGCTATGGGTATTTATTTATAGTACCTAACTCGTGTTAGTACCTATAATATCTGGGAGACCGAGCTTTGCTCGGAAAAAATCTAAATATCAAAAATGCGCGTTCTCCCAAAGATAAGAGATCGATTTTTCGTCTCCGAACCCCCACATAGCAAATTTCTTCGAAATCGTTAGAGCCGTTTCCGAGATCCCCGAAACACATATATACAAAATATACATATATACAAGAATTGCTCGTTTAAAGGTACAATAATATGAAATAAACATATAAGTATGTAGTAGCTATGCTTACTCGTATTTACTATTTATTAAGTTGGATGAAATGCTATAAGTACACGCTACATCTTGTGAAGTATGTACATATATGAAGTAGCTACATTGATAATTATACCTATGTGCATTTCTCAGTAACTGTGTCGATTTTCAATAAGGCGCTTAGTGGCAAAGCACACAGATTGGATATGCAACGAGAACGCGAAATTGCATAATGCATATGTGATATGTGTTTACAGGCATTCTATTAAATAGTACCTAATAGAAACTAAATAAAATGGCCATTTTGACCGACTAGTCGCCGACTTATCGCCGACTGCAAATGTGGCCGGATAGTCGGCTTTCTCGACTAGTCGGTATATCCCTAACCTATTTAGAAAGATATCGCTCAGTGAAAATTAAGGTAGTTGTTTCGTGTCGATAAAATGTGCCATGGACTTAAATCAACCTAAAGTACCTAAACTTAAGCTCAGAGCCATGTCCTAGCCTAATTACTTTAACAGTTTCTAAAAACTGCTACCTATTGAAACTCAAGTTACTTAATCGTGTCTACGTCCAGCGGGCCTAAGATGGTCGATTGGTCGCACTTTTTCATCGTCTGCCATAATGGCCGTCACGTTGTTACAATTGTGGGAATGCGAGACTGACGCAAGTCAAAATAGACCATAAAAGCAAAACCATCCTATTCGTCAAAGGCAGGTTTGACTTTGACGTATCCGTTTTATATAACGTCAACTAAATTAGGACACGACACGTCGAAACAAACGACACGGCGGCCGAAAGGTCGAACCGAGGTAGCAAGCCCCAATTTTGTAGTTTTAACGAGATTTTCACTAAAACTGGAAAAACGTAACCAGAGCGGCTGCACTGTCATTGATTTTTTTTAAGCTGGCGCTCTTCGGCTACCGAAATTAATTTTATAGATGAGGTCAGTAAGTGCGTTAAAACAACTTTAGTTATTTGTTATACAAGGGTGCAAAGTTGTATTTTACTCGCGAGTGTGGAATTGAAACACGAGCAAGCGAAAGGATTCTATAGGTGAACCACGAGTGAAGCGAGTGGTTTTAATATAGAATCCTGAGCGTAGCGAGTGTTTCAACACACGAGAAGTAAAATACATTTGCGCCCGTGTGTAACACAAAACTTTTCACCTCTCTATAGCGAGGAAAGTGCAACATCCACAGGCGTTAGATCATCTTCATCACTGGAATCACTCATTTCTTTACGATATTATAACAGAAAACTCTGCAAGTTGTGTATTTTTACGCGAGTCGGTGAGAAAAGGTTTTAAGTAAAAAATTTGTTGACAATGTTGACATTTCTGATGTATGAACTGTCAACGATGCGTTTTGAAATTGCATCGACTCAACTTGTGCGTTCAGAATTATATTTAACATCATTATAAAAAAACAAACGTTTCTTATGGAATTTTAAGGTTTATGACTTAAAATCATTAAATAAAGCTAAATTTGGTATTTTTTTATTAGATTCTCAAACCATTTATTTAATGATAATTAATATCGAACGAACCATTATCATGAGCGTTTTACGTTTTGTTATCTGTGAAGCTACTTAAACACGCTCCATCCAAGGTCAAATTACTTTCCCCACTAGTGGATAAAACGCGTTTTTCCCCGCTTGTATTGAAGGATAAACGACAACTTTCCGAGCTAGTGAGGGGAAATAGTTATTTGTGCAACAAGAGAGGAAAGTTGGTTTTTCTTGCGAGTGTTTATTTTGAGTCCCGAGAAAGCGAAAGATTCTAAGGTAGAATCTTGAGCGTAGCGAGGGACTCAAAAACACGAGATGTAAAATAACTTTGCTCTCGTGTTGCACACATAATTTTTCACCTCAGTAGTGAGAACATATTAAAGGTTAACATGTATTTCGAATTACACAGAATAAACAGAAAAAAAAGTATTATAATATGTACGATACGATAAGATACGATACGATACGAGACGAGACCGGACGGTACCGTACCGTACCGTAGTATGAAGTTCATGGCCTTCACTAAATTAAAAAGCTACATTGTTTCACTCCCTGGAGTGAGGAAAGTAGGCTTGTTCGAGCTGCTGAGGTGAAAACGTGATTTTTTGGTGTTTTTTACGTAATGGTAGGGAACCCTTCATGCGCGAGTCCTACTCCTTAAATTTTATTTTTTTCTGTTAACGACTGCCAGCGTGGCAATGATAGTTTCATTCAGCCAATAATTAAAAAAATGTATCAGTGAAATATCGTATTATTTATATAATAACAAAATAAATATTTAATTTATATTGTATAATAATATTTATAGACGTAATAAACGTGTAATGGCGAAATAAAAAATATATAGTTTTTGGACATCCAAACTCTTTGGGCTGGACGTATGGATTACGGTCAGAAATAAACTAAAAAAGTTGGAAAAGTAAAAAGCACTAGTTCGCAAAAAACAACTTTGCGAACGCTAACCAGCTACGTTAATTAGCACTTTTTGAGCAACTGTATTAAAAATGTTTTTTTTTTTAAATATACCATATTTTGTAAAAGCTACTAAAATCTATTTCATACTGCAGTATAAATTTACTCTTTGCTACGAGAACCACTTTACCGAGCCAAGTATTCGTATTATTGTGGTCGTTCTCGCTAACTACGCTCAGACAGTTTTTGTTTTGCATAAATGCATGGGTTTATGAGAGATTTTCATGTTAAAAGAAAGTTAAATTCTGTATTGTGTATATAAATAAATATCTTACACAGATCAATCTAGCCCCAAACTAAGCAAAGCTTGTACTATGGCTGCTAGGCGATGATATACATATCTTATATAGATAAATACATACTTATATACATAAAAAACACGCATGACTCAGAAACAAATATTTGTGTTCGTCACACAAATAAATGCCCTTACCGGGATTCGAACCCAGCTTCACTAGCAGGGTCACTACCCACTGGGTGAAACCGGTCGTCATGGTCCTTACCGACTGCCAGCGGCACGGAAGTCCAGTGGAAGTCGTATTCGGCCTCGCTCTCCAGCCCGCGGTTGGTCAGCCTCTCGAAGTGGCAAGTATCTGTGGAACGTTTACTAATTATTAAGATTTCCTTTTTCTATCACCAACCCACATGGGGAGATTAGGGAGTTCAACGGTACGATATGTGGTACGATGTGTGCGATATGTGTGTGACATTACAGACAAGTAGAGAGTGTAGAAACGCTAGCTAGTCGTACAACAAGCAGAGTTACACGTCGTAGCAAATGTAGCTATTTTTTGTAGTACATGTTTTATGTTTCGCATAACATAAAAATATAGGTTCATGTTTTCATGAAAACACGAGGTCAATATTTTAATGACTACAAAATGAAAGTATATGAGAAGGTATAAAAACAAATTAAAATATTTTCTGATAATAATCTAACTCGTTCCAATACAGTACCGAACTACAGAACAGTATATGAGAAGGTCATTGCAACTGTCTGTGACTGTTTTTATAGTAAGTACTGTACGAATCAGTATGTACCCACTTCTACTATATATGTATGTGTAATATCTGGGAGACCAAGCTTTGCTCGAAAAACATATAAAAACTCAAAAATGCGTGTTTTCCCAGAGATAAGACCTAGCTAGATCCATTTTTCGCTGCCGAAAACCTCCATATAGCATTCATCGAAATCCTTAGAGCCGTTTCCGAGATCCCCGAAATATATATATTTATGTTTATGTGTATATATACAAGAATTTCTTGTTTAAAGGTATTGGATAAAATACCAATGACCATATACATATGTATACTACTGATTGACGTGACTCGTACTTACAGTATACGCTTAAAGTGGATAAAGTAACAGATGGGTAGGTACCTATATCACTCTAATCATAATATATTACTAATAGAAGAATGTTTACACAAATAATTTATTCTCATTCGTTCGCTTTGCCTTGCAAATAATATGGCACATGATCACATGATACTTGTCAAAGAGAAATTGAGTCTTTAATCAGTTTGAATACTTGGTGATTCACGAGCGTGCCGCAGCGCTGCTAAGTAGGTATAGGTAACCATTGGCAGCTGCTATGGAGATCTAATATCACATACAATTCTCGCACACAGCATGTCGCGTGCGTGGCATTTTCTCTGAGCTCGGAGCGTGCCTTTCGTGGCCGATAGATACCTACGTTACTACTGTGATTCGCGGCTTTTTCCTACGGGTGCGTAGACAAGATGCTAATCGTTAACGTTCCGTAGCGAACGAAACGCCACTGTCCCTGTCGCACTTATATGGAGGAGTGATAGAGAGAGAAATACGCTACGCTACGGAGCGTGAACGGTTGGCATCTTGTCTGCGCACCCAGTGCTGTAACTATAGTCTATGGTATGGTCGGTCTCGTCCGTCGCCTATGCGCAGCGCTACTCGGCGTTGTAAGTTCGTTTCTCGCACGCATTTTCCCCGAGAGCCACGGGACGCTCGCTCCTAGCGAACTTGTGAACAAAGTATGGTGGTCAGGGTGGTCGGCGTCAGCGTCGAGAGTGTTGAGAGTTCACGCTCGGAGCGTGTGTTTCATGGCCGATGCGTAATAGTGCTGTAGCTATACTCTATGGTAATACTAACGGTTGTAGCAGAGCACGATCTGTCGGTCCCTCTCGTCGCCTATGCGCAGCGCGTTCACGAGGGTGCCGCGGCGTTGCTCGGCGTTGTCGGCTCGTTTCACGCACTACAACATTAATCATATTAACATTCTTTTATTTTACGCACCAAAACCTATCTACCACTTATCTCAGGAGGTTGGTAAAGACTTGAACGGTGATTTTCTAGTAGAAAGTACCTGAAAGTTTTGGGACTAAAACTAGTTAACAGCCAAGCTTTTATCTTCTTACCAACCGCCTCAGTTAAACGGTTAGTACTCACGGACCAGTAAATCAAGAGGCAACTATAATATGAAACTGGCGTGGTAACATTCACCGATTGATGGTGCTATCGTTGTGTCGACGTAGTTTGTAGTAATGGCTAATTTAAATAGTTCGCTATTCAGAAAGTGACTCGTATGTGATTCACAATCCATAACTAAACTCCCGCGGGAACAATATAGGCCTTTGTCCTTTAGTACGCCTGCATAAAATAAGACCTTTTTCGAGCAAGTCTGATGAAAATAAATTTACTTTATAAAAGATAAAATTATGGTTATCGACGTTATCGTGTTCTTACTGGAATTTATAAGGACACGCCAAAAACTAAATACCTTATTATTTATTGTAACTAATTAATGCAAAGTAATCTTTATTGAAAATACTTCTTATACAAACTACGTCGACACAACGATAGCGCCATTTAATATACACGAAGAGCCATCTATTGGTCAATGTGGTCACCAAATTTATAAGTTTTATTACTTATAGTCGACGGTATTTTACGCCGCTGCAAAATACGCCACAACTACAGTAAAACCCGCTTAAGAAGATTCTGAAGGGAATACGTCAAAAACATTAACCTTGACAAAATGTATTTATATGTAATAACGGAGAATCTAAACAAAATTCGTGGCAACAGTGCGTACAGCGATGAGATAAGCCTTAATAGGTAATAGTAAAGTTATTTTAGCTACATGAGCTCCACTCATCAACCAAGAGGTGGATTAAATGCTCTAAAACAGGTAAATTAATATCCATATAATATTGTTAATCTAGAAATACATAGAGGTAAACTCACCTGCCCACTGCCGCAGTCAACGACCTCCCAGTGATGTTTGTACCCTGCCACAATTACGCCAGAGTCGTAGTTCAAATACTTAATCAGCGACGGCACCTCGCCCAGCATGACGTCCTGGCAACAACAAACGAATTTCAACATTACCACCTCAACATAGGGTTCATTTTTGGATTTAGCCGGTAGCCGTTGCAAACTATCTTTGCTAAAACTTATCTCCCTAGCCTTGTGTAAAAATAGAACGGTATTATGTACAGTCAGCAGCAGAGAGGTGACCCCCCCCCTGCAAACTAATTTCTATGTAGGCGGGGGTAACCTCTCTCTGCAGCTGCTGACTGTACTTCTAAATGAGTACCTGATTGGACAAGATATTAGTTATAATCCCTTAAGGGTTCCGTACCCAAAGGGTAAAAATGGACCTAAGACTCCGCTGTCCGTCTGTCCGTCTGTCTGTCTGTCACCAGGCTGTATCTCATGAACCGTGATAGCTAGACAGTTAAAATGTTCACTGATGATGTATTTCTGTTGCCGCTATAACAACAAATACTAAAAACAGAATAATATAAATATTTAAATGGGGCTCCCATACAACAAACGTGATTTTTTTGCTGTTTTTTTCCGTAATGGTACGGAACCCTTCGTGCGCGAGTCCGACTCGCACTTGGCCGGTTTTTTTATATACCTAACTACATGATTATTAAGGATTAGGTTTAGTTATAGGTTTTATAGTTAGACTCATGATAGATAGTTACACAATTTTGTTGACAGTACCTACTAATCTTGGAATAAACTCGGGTTGGTTGAATCAACACCTTTGATTAGAAAACTATTCGACTACAGTGCTTTTGTTAACGTCTTAACGAACTAACTATACGAGTATCTGGTGAAAATACGATAGAGTTCACAATGGCACTTCACTCGAGGAACTTTAGCTTTTGTACTTAACTGCCCTAAGAAAATAACATGTAGCTATGTACGGAACTTCTATATAAGACAGTGAATAAAGGACATTATTATCAACTTAAGGATATTATAGGAATTGGGACAATCCTTGAGCATCTAGTTGTATAATATTTACATAACATGTACCTGCCTTGTATGCATCTGAAAATGGTACAAGTACCAAGTTTATTTAGGTAGGTACTTTAGATTTTTTATCGATCAATCTTTATTACATTATGTATATTTTTTTATTAACGCTATTTAGGTACACACATTATAGGTACTTTGAAAATACTGATATGTACGTGACTGACGGAAATCCTACCTCTATTCAGTTCAGTAATCGGAGGTCATCGAAGAAAAACGACTCCGCATCCGAATTTATGTAATTGTCCTGCAGCACTCGAACGACCTAGTTACAGGGGCGTGAAAAATAAGCGCAAAACGTACCTAGCTCGTTTCGGTTGAATTCATGACCTTCAGTTTTTGTCAATGTCGGGCGATAAAATAGTACATTGACATTTTAAAATAAACCTTACATAAATTGGGCCGAAGCGAGTCCTACACTTGATTAGGCTAGTCTGAAGAAATAGACGTAGTTAGCGAGGACAATTGCGCACCGTATTGCGTGATACTTCTCAGTTAATGACTCACTAAGTCCAATTAGAGAAAAGATTTTTCCCCTCACTAGCTCGGAAAGTCGTCTTTTATCCTTTAAAACAAGCGGGGAAAAACGCATTTTATCCGATAGTGGGGAAAGTAATTTGACCTTGGATAGAGCGTGTTTAAGTAGCTTGACAGATAACAAAACGTAAAACGCTCATAATAATGGTTCGTTCGATATTAATTATCATTAAATAAATGGTTTGAGATTCTAATAAAAAATACCAGATTTAACTTTATTTAATGATTTTAAGTCATAAACCTTAAAATTCCATAATAAACGTTTGTTTTTTAATAATTACGTTAAATATAATTCTGAACGCACAAGTTAAGTCATTTCAAAACGTATCATTGACATTTCATAGTCAGAAATGTCAACATTGACAACAAAATTTTTACTTTAAAACTTCTTACGTAAAAGTACAGAATTTCGATTTTTTTGTTATAATATCGTAAAAAAATGAGTGATTCCAGTTGATGAAGATGATCTAACGCCTGTGGATGTTGCACTTTCCTCGCTATAGTGAGGGGAAAAGTTTTGTGTTACACACGGGTGCAAATGTATTTTTCTTCTCATGTGTTAAAACACTCGCTACGCTCAGGATTCTATTTTAGAACCACTCGCTTCGCTCGTGGTTCAACTATAGATTCCTTTCGCTTACTCGTGTTTCAATTTCACACTCGCGGGTAAAATACAACTTTGCACCCTTGTATAACAAATAACTATTGTGCACGACATCGGGACGCTTACAGCGTCCAAAATTTCACAGATGAAGGCAAAACGACATAACTCATACGATTTGCCAATTAGATACTTCCAGCCTTTACTTTTATGGAAAGTTTAGTAAGTCTGGCAATTTGGCAAAGGCAGGCAAATTTCATCGGATTCATTTGGAAGTTGCAAGAGGAATATGCAATAAATGTAAACTGCGAGTTTCTTCGTTTCTTACGATTAGATGTAAACAGTTATTATTAAGTACTCATTATTAAAAAGAGATAGGCCTACTTATTTTTGTATTGACTTTCTCCCCTGCGAACTGTGTGAATGTACCTTAGAAATATAAGGGTGTAAATACAAAAAATAGAATGGGACAAAAGATGGAGAGCCGCGACGTAAGAAATGCCCAATGCCGGGTTTTACCTTTTATCTCACATAATCTGAAAATATATACTTCTCTTAAACATTTTGCTGGTCAGATCCCTCCAGGATCCCTCGGCAAGATCACTTATTTTATACTATAATTCATTATACTGCTATGGTATGCAGGGTAACAATATACAACTGAATAAAAAAAATACTAAATAAAATAATAAATAAATAAATAATTAATAATAAATAATTTATATTAATGAAATTTAAATATGAATTGTGATTTTTTTCTATCGAGTTAGCCTTTTGTATTTGGATGCAAATGTTGTCTATTTACAGTGTAATTTTTTTCGGGGCATTTGCCTTTGATCAAAATGGGTAACATTCAATATAAATACTACAATTTTGCATTATACTTATATTGACCGGGATATAGACCGTGATTACCTTTTGTATTATTTAAACTCTAAAAAGCTCTAATTTTGCATTAGCACCCTCTTAATCTTCTACGGAGGCTCTGGTTTGTTTTTTGCAGAGCTTAAGATACGAGTAGGTACCTTGATATGCACGTAATCGAAGCCTTTGTCGTTGTCGAGCCGTTCTTCCTCCGCCATGATCAGCACCCGCCTGCTAACCGACACGACGAGGGTGATCCTGCCCCCTGCATGAAACAAGTTTTCTCTGTGTACCTGTATTATTTAACACTTAACTAACAGGTAGGTAGTTCGGTAGTCCGTCGGAGGCGAACATGTTAAGCTTGTAGCCTGGCCAAATATATCCGTCACAGAAAAAAATGCTTATATTAACTTCGTTGAAAACTAGTGCCTCCTCTAAATCCAAGGATTAGACTACGTCGAGCGAGCTACTACCAAATGATTCTAGCAGTGGCTGCTGAGCTGAAGATGCAACTGTGAAAACGTCAAAGATAACAAAACAAGGCCTCGTACGCAACGTATATGACGTTAAATTCATTTATTATTTATTTATTTTTGATAGATAGATAAATAGTTACAAATATTATTATATGTATATTAACATTACAATTATTTATGACAAACAAAGACATCGTAACACATTAGAATGTTTCGATTACTTTCTTACTTTTTTGAATTAATAAATAGGTGCTACCACTACCACGTATAGTGAAACAGATCACACTGCGGATGTTGAGCACAAAGAGCGCGGTCGGGAGCGGGAGCAGAGCGGTGCGCGCGGGCGGGCATGCCAGGAGAGGCGCTGAGCGCAGACGGCACCGCGCGTACAGCCTAACCACTTCTCTGACTAGAGCTGTGCACTCTATTTTGTTGCGTATTATACATATACTTATAGGAAGACATACATTGCTATAGAACGTGAAGTTGTACAGAGGGAACCGGAGACCAAAGATAATATAATGAGATACCTGTCTTAGGTGACTCGCTGTGCTCCACCAGGTAGACCACCAGGTAGGTCTGGTCGTGAGAGGCGCGCCAGCTTGGAGTCCAGCAGCAGTCTCATACAGCAGTCTCATACAGCACGCGTGGGCGTAGAGCCAGGCCAGCGGCACGGCGGCCTACATCCGAGCTGCTCAAGGTACAACTCATGTGTCTCAAGGTGTTCCATCAGGTCGAAGAAGTGCGCGGTCTTGGTGCGCGAGAGACGGACCTGCTTGTAGTCCTGCAGCGGCTGCATGGCCCAGGCGCCGGCGTATTACATCCGCGCTGCTCAAGGTACAATCATGTGACTCACTGTGCTCCACCAGGTCGAAGAAATGCGCGGTCTTGGTGCGCGAGAGACGGACCTGCTTGCAGTCCTGCAGCGGCTGCATGGCCCAGGCGCCGGCGTACTACATCCGCGCTGCTCAAGGTACAATCATGTGACTCACTGTGCTCCACCAGGTCGAAGAAGTGCGCGGTCTTGGTGCGCGAGAGGCGCGCCTGCTTGCAATCCTGCAGCGGCCGCATGGCCCAGGCGCCGGCGTACAGCTGGGCGAGCGGGACGGCGTAGACGCCGGCGCTGCTAGCGTTGCTGGACGCGGAGCTGACGCCGTTGGCGCGCGCGCCGACGCGGAACAGGCCGGCGCGCTCCGTCAGGCGCACGGCGCGCACGCTGCCCTCCCATCGAAGGATTACGCGGGTCGTGCCACTGTCTGTGTAATAGAGGCATTTTTTTAAATTCTATGAATCGAGTAAATTTTGAAGCAGGAGTTACTGATTTAAATAGTTTTTACTAATAATATTCTGTTGTATTTCACTACATGTTTTCTCAACTCCTCAGCGACAAAGCGGAAACTGTTATACCTTGTTGGACAACTCTACCTTCGAGTATGTATGTGTTGTTGTTGGTGGACAGCAGCAGCTTGCCCTCCGAGATCTGCTCGGCGCAGACAGGCGCGCCGGGCAGCGGGGTCGAGCGCCACACGCGGCCCTCCCACGGCGCACGGCGGCCGCTCCCTGCCGCAAAACAACAATCCGACATGTGACTAATACACAAGTTAGATTAGAGTATACACAGAAAACAAAAAGTTGACTCCCTTTCCCGAAAGTTAAGGCTGCTGGATCCTAATTTCTGCAGGGTGTTATGTTTTAGCCTTAAGCCCGTTAGCTGGTATTAAAAATGCTTTAAATCTAAAGGCTTTATCGCTCGAATATGTAAGAGTGACAGAGATGTTAGATAAAGAAATTTTATTGTTTCACGATAGACCCTCAGATTGTGCAGAGTTTCGCGTAATATTCCCTAATAGGGAATAGGTATTACGCGAAACGCAGGGGGCGCCACTACCACAATCTGAGGGTCTATCACAAAACAAGAACATCGAAATTTCGGTATCTAACATCTCTGTCATTCTTGCATATTCGAGCGATAAAGAGGCAGGTAGCGAAATTTCGGATTCGCGTTTCCCGGTACGTTCTCTGTAAACAAACCGCCTTGGTGCATCAATGTCATATTTTATTATCTCTGAAAACTTCATAAACTGTTAAAGGCACAGTATGTATAAGTTACTCTACGGTTTACTAAACGGGCTAGTTCTGCACTCTGGTGGCAGCAGTTGCAGTAATATCCCCTATTAAAAAAGTTTGCATTGAGTTGTTGCTACTCGTTTTGGTTGGGGTAAAAACGAATTAACTGTTACTAATATTAGGTTGATAATATGAGCCGGGAATTCGATTAAAATTATGCTGATTCGGTACATTCGCGTATTTGAGCGCCCTCAGTTATGCAAAATTAACTCCCACAATGCTCCAATGAAACTTATCATCATTAATATAAGGTTTAGAATCTCGTGAACATTTCTGCTAGTAAAAGCTTTTAATCGGTTTGGACAGTAGCCACGTTCTCGGGTTGGATATCTAATCAAAACGTTCATATAACAGATTAAGCGTTAATATCGTCGGCAAAGCACGTAGTTTTACTGTACAAGATAAATATTCACAGTACCTAACAGTAGATATATTTGTTTTCAATAGATAGGTACAAAGCAATAGAGAGATTTAAATATTTGTAAGTTGTTAGGGTTTTTACCCTTTGGGTACGGACCCAAAGGGTAAAAACGGGACCCTATTACTATGACTCTACTGTCCATCTGTCTGTCACCAGGCTGTATCTCATGAACCGTAATAGTTGAAATTTTCAGATGATGTATTTCTGTTGCCGCTATAACAACAAATACTAAAAACAGAATAAAATAAATATTTAAGTGGGGCTCCCATACAACAAACGTGATTATTTTGCCGTTTTTTGCGTAGTGGTACGGAACCCTTCGTGTGCGAGTCCGACTCGCACTTGGCCGATTTTTTTATTTCTAGAACACTAAAATTATTAATTATTTATATATCTTTCCCCTGGACTATATTGCTACATCCTGCTCAGTATATTTGTAAAATCACTACTAAATCGTGGCTCTATAGGTTATTTCGAGAAAATTTGAATGTTTAATTATTGATTTAAATAGGTGAAAAAAAAAAAACTTTAGGTTTCTCAGTTTTCACAAGTCAATACCTCTAAGTTATTTATTTATAGGTACATAGTTTTTCCAGAGTTTTTACACTCATTCAAGAGAAATGAAAACGGGTCACTTTGTACCTAGGGTGTCTTTTATAGTTATTGGCCAGTACATAGTAACTGGCCACTCCTAACACACCAGAAAGAAAGAAGTCAATTGAAGCATAATTGTTAAGAGTGGCCAATTACTAATGTAGTGGCCAATAACTATAGCAGACACCAGTTCTTAATTCTATACGAAATATTTGTTTTCGCTAGTCTTGTTACATTATACGTTTTTAGTTACGAATGCTTCAAAACAAAACCTGCACTCGATCACATAAAAGATAATAAGTAGTAGTAGTAAACTCTTTATTGTTCAAAAAGACATTAAAAATAACATACAACTAGTAAGAATGTACAAAGGCGAACTCATCCCTTTGAGAAATCTTTTCCAGCCATATAAGTGCGCCAAGATCTAGCGCTGCGGCGCGAGTGCTCACGTATTTTTGCTTCAGAAGGCTTACAGAAGGGGAAATCGAAAATCGCATTTGTTATCTGCCTCTCTACCACTTGTATATTCGATTGATAGAGAGACAAATAACGAAGTTTCGGTTTTCAATTTTCGTGGTAGATTGCGCAATGTGCGCCTAGTCAGCGTATATCATGCAAGCACCATGCCCTTGTAAGTTTAACTTACGTAAATAGGGACAAAGCTATTTGTTAGAATGAGATAACGATATTTATCTCTCATTCTGTAGTATAGCTGTGTCCCTACTTACGTAAGTAAAACTTACAAGTGTATCTTGGGCCTAAAGTAAACGCGAAGAATTTCGTACATAGAACCGCCATTTCCTATCGTTTGCGCATACCTTATTATATTGCCGTCTCGCTCGCCCAGTACACACAAATCAACGTACACACTAGCGGCATATTTGCTAACGTCAGAACGGACATTTTAACGTTATGGATGGGTTTTAAGTGCAGGTTTAAAACTCGCAGAGGCAAACGGGCCAGTTTCTCAAAAGCTTGTATGTAACTTGTAATACAAGCGGATGTCACTTTTTGACAGCTTTTGTTAGAAAGGGACTTCCATTTGTATTATAAGTTACAAGCTTTTGAGAAACTGGCCCCAGGTCGCAGGAATTTGATTTAGTTCGATTTAGTTTGATGTTTTACAGTTAGTGTTTTCCTCGCGTTGGTGTGGTGACATTTTTTGTGTTTCGCTCCCTCATGCCTTCACACCCTTGCAAAGCTCAAGATTCCACTTTTTGAACCACTCGCTAGGTTTGTGGTTCAATTTTGGAATCGTTCGCCTGATCGGTTATCAATATTAGCACGAGCGGTTAAACAACAACTTTGCCCCCTTGTAAAACAAATAACTAGTTAACTAACTGAGAATATAAAAAAAAAAACAATATTATAGTCAGTCAGTCACATTCGTAATTCTATTTCTCCATTCTTGCATCCTGCCGACAGTTATGCAATAAGTAGAGTTAGACCACGAAACATACGCAACGATTTTGATAGCACAGTGTTATTTATACGTCATCATTTCATAAAAGTTTGACGTTTAAAATAACTCTTGCACTGCGTGTGCTATCAAAATCGTTGCAGACTTATTTTGGTTTAAGTGTATAAACATTTCGCATGGGCTGATATTCGCACGCCTATTTACCCACGCTCGACCGGCTAGCCCCACCGCGCAGCCTCCCAGACTCTTCAAAAGCCGAAATCCCGCGGTTCCGTCATTAGGCATAACTTTGGCAAGCTCGGACTTTACTTAACGGCGCCACTGCAAAAGAAACATTGCGCAATTGAGTTAAAGTTCGGATTGCTTTAATTAAAACTAAGGGGTCATACAAGCTTGCGTAAGTTATCCGTAGACGGGAAAATGAAATGAAGCATGTTGGGATGCGCAGTTATATTTGGTCAAACCAAATTGTCAGTAAATAAGACCAAAAAAACTATACTTATCCTTTTCTTTTGGGTGCTAGTACTAGTGTAAAGATACATAGCATGATTCTCTCTGTCTACGTTTGAAATGAGACAGTCCTTTGACAAACTATATTTCGATTGTGGTTTTAAGGCCTGTCCAGACGAGGACAATTTTTTTACCAATCTGATTAAATTGTCCGATCTAATCAGGCCGTGCGGACTCAAACGCTAATTTGGCCACTTTCACTAATTTTAAACTTATGGTGATATTTGAAATAATAAAAAAATGCCCCCAATAGTCCGTGGTGCATACGGCAAAAAAGTGCGATTTACTGTAAATGATGATGATGGAATTACCTTTTGCTCTGTTGCTCCTTTGACTCACAGATTAATTTAGGAAGGGGAGCCAATCGAATTTTTATGCAAAATTTTGCCCCCCGAAATTTGTAAAAAAGGAAGTTTAGCTATGTGGTCAAGTTTGGTATCATTTTCGTATAACCAAGTATAACTCAGGGATGCTAAATTCATTTCTGATATTTAATGGATAGATGGCGTTGACGATTTCGTTTGTTATTTAACAATTCTAATACATATCAGTTAAAGAATAATAAATAAATACAAATAAAAAAAAACATTTATTGTATATAAAATATATTTCAATTTTTAGTTTTAATCGTGTGTCGATAGATGGCAGTAAATTTACTGTGACTACAAAATTTACTATGACAGTACCCCTCTATCCTATATATTGTCTTTGCGTACACATAAATACAGAATACCATTTAACATAGTAACATGTAATGCAATTACTATGCACTATAGGCTTATTATCATATGACCTAAATACCGAGGCATGTCCGTGACATGCATAATTTGATATTAAGCCGAAATAATTAAAACAATTCAATTAAAACTGTCACGAGCCATACTATCATAAAACACAAAATTAAGTACAGGCAGCATCAACAGTACCGAATGAAACAACGCCCATCTCTGCCATACGGGAATTATATATCTTATAAATAAAGATATATCTTAGAACAATTAGACTGTGACAGATACTAGAGATATTATATCTCTATAGTTCGCGTCCTTTAGTATCTGTCACAGTCTAATTGTTCTACATACGGGTACAGTAATACCCCGCTTTACGCGAGGGATTCGTTCCATTTAAAATCGTGTTAAGTGAAATTCGCGTATTTCGGGGTTGACGGGGAATCCCCTACTCTTAAATTTACTTACTTATATATTTTATTAAAGCTATCAGAAAATGAAAATGAAAGTGAAAAATTGTTTATTCAGTTTAAGAATTACTTATACAGGTAAGTGTTGGATACCTGTGGTAAGAGGCACAGCTCTTCCTTAAAATTGGTAATAAATGGTTTTAAAATAAAAATATAAACTTAAAGAAAAAAAAATGAACACATCAGCTTTGAGTATAACAAAAGTAATTACTTATAGTTTAATTTAACCTAATGAGAAGATGGACTTGCAGTCCATATGAGTGTGCGTGTGTGTCTCTGTGTGTGTAATGTGTGTGTGTGTGTGTGTGTGTAATGTGTGTGTGTGTGTGTGTGTGTGTGTGTGTGTGTGTGTGTGTGTGTGTGTGTGTGTGTGTGTGTGTGTGTGTGTGTGTGTGTGTGTGTGTGTGTGTAATGTGTGTGTATGTGTTTAGGTTCCTAAAACATTGTGAATTAAGTTTTCTGTATCATAATAACTCTTACATTTAAGCCAGTCTGTTATAATTTTTTTACTTTCATAAAATGGTAAGTGATTTAAATTTAAATGCTTATGTATGACATTGTATAATTTGCCGGAACAGAGAAAGGTACATACTTTTGACTTGTAGTCTGATCGGCTACATTACTTAGGATGCTGACTGTACTACGTAACGTTTTCAATTGTGTGGTTCATTTCTAAACTAAATATTTGTAGCAATAGAGGCTAATTGATACCTATTAACAATCATCTGTTGGCTGTGTGGTGCGGGCACAGATTAATAAATAGTTATGGTGCGGGTGCTTATGCTCCATTTGCAGAACGTCCTAATGTACACGGAGCATAAGGACCTTTCTCTGATGGAAAGCCACGCAAAAGCAACTGCTTGTCTGTCTGTTACCTCTTAACGCTTAAGAGTCCCCGGCAAGCTCGGCCGAATTTCACCTTCCCATACAAACGAAGTTTCGTTCTCATTTTAAAACTACGTGTTGGAATGTAATGAAACTTTGCACATACCTATACATTGACATGAGGTATATCTAGGTCTATAATTAGTTTATATAGCTCCAGTTTATAAAACAAACTAAATAGAGTAAAAACAAGTTTTGTATGAAAAACTTAAATTCGCTGTATTTTTTAAACTACGGTATCTGAAGCTATATAAACTAGTTTTATCATATTGTAAGAACAGTTTCAGAGCAAACTAGCAACTCGTTTTAGAATGAGAGCGTAACTACGTTTGTATGGAGAACCGAACTTGCCGGGGACCCTTAAGCCGCTGAACCGAGTTAGAAATTTGGTATGGAGATAGTTTGGGGCTTGGAAAACGACATCGACATAGGGTAGTTTTAATCAATCATCATCATCATTCCACAGTGACGAAGTCGCGAGCAGAAACTAGTTTTTAAGTGATGTAATTTTTTTTTGATAATAATTTAGAAGTACATAGAATCTAATCTAGTATAAATATATAGTGGGGCAGAGTGCTCGAATAAATTGTCGTAAATGTGGACACGCTGGACAAAAGCACCAATTTTTTTTCAGGCACTTGTTAGGTCCATAGCTTTAAGTTTTTGATAGGAACCAACTCCTCCGTCGGCCATATTTAATTATATGGCGGCCATTTTGAATTATAGTTAATTATTAATATCTTGAGTTCTAAGTCACTTAGAATCACAAACTTGGTGTCTAAATATACATATTTGGGGTCAGGTAAGGTTACTTGAAAATACAACATTGGTGTTTATTTATGTATTTGGTTTAAGTTATGTTGAAAAAACCAATTATTAACGTTATTATATTTTTATTACTTGTTATTATACATAATCTGCGGAAATTTCAAGTGTCTACATATTACGGTTCTAGAGATATACCGATTGTTATGGGCGGGAAAAAAATGACATAAAATTACGTGTCATGCATGAGAGCACTGTTAAATTTTTAATTTATTTTTATTTTTATGAATGTATGTTAAAGCAACAATAGAAAAACAACTTCTGTGTAAATTTGAACAGTCTAGCTATTGCTGATACGCAGACAGCCGGATGGACAGCGGAAGCTTAGGAACAGGGTTCTGTTTGATATCCTTTGGGAACTCAACTCTAAAAAAATATCTAGATGAATTCCTTGACCCCAAATATGTTTATTTAGACAATAAGTTAGTGATTCTACGTTATTTAGAACTCGAGATATATAATTAAAGATGGCCGACGGAGGAGTTGTTTCCTATCAAAAACTTAAAGCTATGGACCTAACAAGTATTACCTGAAAAAAAAAATTGTGCTTTTGTCCAGCGTGTCCACATTACCTGAAACTGCCCTACTTATATAGGGGTTTGACATTGACCGTCAGATGTGATGATTGCCAACCGGCCGTTAATAGTACACAGTTAAGTAAAAACGCCTTTTTACATAAATATGTACCCCTAAAAAAAAATTAAACTGCTATCATTTGACTGTCCTATATAAATTATATAATATAACTCTTTAAATACATTTGACAATTCCCAGTTCTGTGTATAAGGAATCATCGCCTTAGTAACTCAGTCGGCGCGGAAGTGACAGCAAGGAAGCGAGTCCTCAATATGGCAGATTGACCTGGATAGGCAGGGGCTCGTGGTGTGGTGACCTAATTCAGAATTTGATTGCTTCAAATCCTGTCACTGTATACACATGGACATCTGGCCGGTTAATATAGCAGATGGACCTAAATCGGGTCAGCGGACTTACAATGTATATTTGTCGATTGACCAATATTATGTTTTATGTCTGAATTTATAAATAAAAGCGGAACAAAAGGCGCTTTCAACAACTTCCTCTGCCGTTAGTTAGTTTACCGAGTGGAATCTAGAACAGCTTAAAATACCCATTTGAAGCCTGGAATCGAATATATATTCTGTTTTATGAACAGCTGAACTAACTGGTTAGGCAATCAGCTACATGGTTGTTGGTGATGTTCAAAAACGCGTTACAAGCCTCAATTAGCTATAACATAATAGGTACTATTTCCCTGAAAAATCCTCGGGTTATACATACGAATAATAATAACATAAGAACTACTTAAGTAACTGGTAAAGGCAGAATGGTAATGGTAACCTATGATTCATTATTTAACCACCTATGATATGTAAAGTAAAGTAAGGTATTTAGGAGAAAAAACATACACTTTCTACACTTTCTCCAATACGCTTAACTTTATAGCGTTAACTACTACACTCTTTTTGGCATAAAATGGATTTTTTTGGATATAGGGTAGGGGTTTTTAAAAATGTTAAATTTAATAGTTAAAGACTATGTTTGAGGTAAAGTTTGTAGCCACATAGTTGACTGCGAAGCGGTTATCTCTGCACACAGCTGCGACTTCGTACTTGTGGTCTAACATGTAAACACTGTACTAATGAAATAATATAAGGATGGCAACTCAGTTGGTCTTATTCTTACTTATGTCTCTGCCTTACATCTTTCGTTACTAAAGAAAGACATGTAACACGAGTACCTACTTGGGCATTTATAAGCGATATCGTCTATCTTCTCAAGTTTTACTAATGCACTGTCAAAAAATAAACTTTTTATGAAATTACGGCCATGACACAGCTGTGATAGACTAATAGTTAATTGCACGAGTACGCTTCAATACTATTTTGTTGTAGGCGATCGGGGCAATCAACGGCATCCACGGAAATTTTACCAGTTCAAAGCGTTTATAGGGTCACGTAAATCTGTAACAGGTTTATTTCTGTCTATTTGCACATTAATAGAACGTTATTGTGCAAAATTAAGCACGTCAAACGACGGGAAATATAACGTGATTTTTGTGCCACGCTTGACCCGACCGCTGCGTCGAATTGCTACGCAAAATCGTGTATGCTCTACGCCCTCTACTAACGTGATTTTTGTAGCACGCCTACGAGCTACGCGGTGAAAGCGTTACAGCTAGCCCATTATTATGATCGCGGATTTATCATTTATAACTACACTTTTCAGGAAGGTGACAGATAGCTTCAATTCAATATCGATAAACGATAGAGCCAAAATTTGCAATCGTCATTTCTCTGCTGAATTGTATCATTTTGTTCGTTTCAGCTACAGATTAATTCGTTTTTTTTGGTGTCCGTAAAATTGTTAAAAGACTATGGAACAACCCTTACCGTTGAGCATGTTTACTGTCTACTCCATGTAGGTCAATGGCCGATGTTCTATTTAAAACTCGGCCAAGTACGAGAATGGCATCAGTTCGGAGTAGTTTACAACTTTAGTTGCAGTTTGATATGGACCAGTGGGTCGAGTTAAGTTAATAAGAATATGTTTCATTCCGTTTAGAAAGTCCTGACTTTCGATTTATTTAATTTAATGTTTTAGTATAACACGTACCTATATACATTTATGATATTATATTAATTATTACCGAACATGCACTGGGGAAAGCGTTTTTAACCATTTACATAGTAAAAGCATCTAGTTTAGTTATTATGGTACCACCGGAATTATTTTAATCTAGACCTTGATTTTCAGTTGTAAATAATAATAAGAAATATATATATATATATATATATATAATAAACGCAGTTATAGGTAAACAAATCTAATGCCCCTTTTGATTGTGTGAGTAATGTGTATTGATAGAAGTTCCATATTTGAAATTTGTAATATGACGTGGTTTGTAAATTCATTATTTAGTTAAGAAGTTTGATATTTTTTTAATTCAACATTTAGGATTTGAAATGTTTTAGTAAAAAAAAAAACTAGGCGAACGATTTTTATTTTTATCAACTTAAAAACATATTTTATATAGTTGGGCACTCGTTGGTGAAATGAGTGTTCCCTACGGTATATCTATTAAAACTGAATGGTTTTGCCAACCCTTATTTTCAATCAAATCCAACATTACTAACGGGGTTTGTTGATTAATATAGTTCACTCATAATTTATTTTTCATAAAGATTAATGAGAAATATAGTTTGTCAAAGGACCGTCTCATTTCAAACATAGACAGAGATAATCATACTATCTTTGTCTTACACTATTACTAAGCACCCAAAGAAAAGGATTATAGTTTTACCACCAACTATAATTGTCAACGCTAAGTAATATATGTAACGCGTTTTTGTAAACTGTACACAACTACATGCAAGAGGGGCTTTAGCTAACTTTTTACCTATACGTAACAAGTATCACAATAATAGACAATAGAAGATTATTTGGATAAATAGAATCGCCTATCACTTGATACATCACACACACATATCTAAGAAAGAGACGTAATCGCGGCTCAACATTCTGTACCTGCCTAAAGCCGATAAGGGCACAGCTATTTGTTAGATTAAAAGGGGTGTGTCACGCGTATTACCGACCTTTTAAAAAAGATTTACGAGTCTGCGTTTCCAGGGTAAGGTCAGGTCGGAGGGAAGGAATAAGATATGTAAACGGCGACACAGCGCGTCTACATACCTTTGGTGACCTTTACTGTAAAAACAAATATAGTAAAGTAAAGTAAATAGATAGTTCGTCAATGTAAACCCGCTGACGAATATCTTTACGGTCTGTCAATAATTTCACAAACAACGAATAGGGGAATCATGAGTCGCAAGGTTTGTCTGCGGTAATGGCATTTTACCATCGGCCTCAAATGTGCCAGGTGTGACTCACCGTGCAGCTTATGTTAAGGCGTGAGGAACAACCAACTTGAGACGCTACAATTCTTGACATGTCGTTCAAAATGGCAGTCACTACCCCACTGCATATCCCAGTTTTTCCCCGAATGCTGGCTACCTGGAGGAGTATAATCAAACGCCACTTGACAATCCTCGATGGAAAGAGTCGGACGCTCTATCCTGTCATTATTGAGTCGAGCTGTCAACAAAAAAAAATAGGAACTGCTGCGTCCTTATTATAGCTTGTACAGTGGAATGGCCCGCGATTAAGACTATTTATATGGAACTTACGTTGGACCTGGCCCGACGAGGCGAGGCTGGTGGGAGCGTCGCCCCGCAGCACTGCGTCCAGCTTGATAGCTTGTCCGATGTGCAGGAACCGCTCCGTGCGTGCTGCGCCCGCGCTTTGACTGTTGCCCGACCACACGTCGGACAGCGCGCGGCGGGATAGCATTGGCTGCGAATGAGATGCATGTTTTAGGCCTAGGTGTCTCCGTGATCTCGCCATACGCTGCGTGCGTTTGAAACAAGACGCTTACACGGCGTAACTTGTCAACCGAACATAAGCCTTGTGACTCAAGACAAATATAGCCTCTTACGGAGCAGGAAAAGCGCATATTAATGTATGAAATTAATTAATTGCTTTTTATCCGATATCGGTTAGCCTGTATTGATAGAATCTTAGTATGTAAGCTAAGAATAAAATTATCATATAGCTTTGACAGGACCTCAAAGTTCAGTGAACTATTATATTTACAATTGGGGAATAGCATCCCTTCCACAATTATAACCCATACAGTTGTAAATCCTTACCACTTTGTGGTCCGTGCAGTGCTCCGTGTATATGTCTTTGATGAGGGTGTCGAGGGTCCGCTGACGCTTCTGCGTGAAGATCGGCGTTTGAAACGCGGACTTCTCGCCGTTCATCATTTTTACCTGCAAGAAAACACCCATATGAACTATGTATCGATATATACTTACAGAACCATAAGAGAAAAGAAAATGTTATGATGATTTTCATATTGATTAGGATGTTTCGCAAACATATACTCAAAAGCGATTGAATCAGGTAATACTTTGAATAATATTTTTGCAAAAGAAAAAAAAAGAATATTTGGCAATTACTGCACCTACCGGTTATGTAATCCGTGTTCAATTTAACTTATTAGTAATTAATAATTTTATGTAAAATTAGACTAGGCAGGAGATCCAAAGTCTATTAAACAATTTTGCAAACATGGATTTATGTTTAAGCTTAGTCCGCTACAAAAGTTTACTGAACTTTCTAAACAACAAATAACACAAATACGAGTCACAGCTTTATTTAAAGATTCTTGGTAACTAATTTAATTTGTTCTAAATAGGTTTCATTTTAATTAGGTTAGATCAGATGTATTAACTGGAAATTTAGATCATGGAAACCTGTCACTTTGAGCATTGTTTACCATATTTATCTAGACCAGAACATTTTGCGGATATATCTCAATGAGAAAACTACATGCCATGGTGCGCCGAGGCCAAAAAGCTGGTCAGGGAGATCGGGCGTCGGTTGAGGGACAGAGGCTGTGACCCCCGTGCTGGATCTTACCTGGTCCAACAAATATCCTTAACCATTCAGCGTGGCAACGCAGCTGGCATATTTGGAACATTTGGGCCAGGTAGGGAACAGTTCGGGACTTAAAAGGAAATTTTTGACGGGACTAGTTTGTGATTAATAAGTTTTTATATACTAAGTGTATACAGTTTAGGTTTAATAGGTTAGTTTTAATTTTATAATATTGTAATTATATTTATTATAATTTTATGAAATAAATGCTTATATCATGAGAAAACTAGGGCTTAATTATTAGTCAATACCGTAAGCTTTCAGGCAAGGGCACTCGCCAAATGTATAACGTCTAGCGTTTCATCATCCTAATACTACTAGGTGCTAATTGTTACCGACAATGAAATTTAAATCAATATTAAATGGAAGAAAGTGGATCTTGCTTGATTTTAGGACAAAATCAGCTATAGGTATTTTCTAATAATGATAATAAAAATTTGACTGCCAATTTTTCTTGTATGTTCGGCCGCTAGATGTTATATTTTTTCTCGAAGATCACGTATTTGTCGCTGAACCTGATAAAGGTGCTGAGCTTGTAACCTTCAGTGACAACTAACCAGCAGGTAGTCCCTGAACAGGTTGGGGTCCACGAAGATCGGGGGGCACGGCAGCGAGGGCCCGAACGGGGGCACGCAGTCGTCGCTGAAAATGCTGAGCTTGTAGCCCTCGGGGATCTCTGACACCACGGCGAAGATATCTGCACGGCTATAGGAACTTTATTGATAGTACAATTGTTTTTCTAATAAAAAAAAAATTAAACGCTTAATACGATAACTTACATAACTCTTAATTAATTCTTGTACCTATGATAAAAAAACATACATGTACTTAGTACAGATTTTTTAATCTTTACTTTTTTTATCTTATCTTCTAATGTATAGGTAGTTTGGCTAATCATTTCTCAAAACCACCTTTTGGTACGTAATCATGTGACTTTATTTCGTCGTCACTATTAGATACATTGAATGTATGATCCGAGTTTTTAGATCGACAAAGGATACGTGTAAAGTGGCTCTTTATGAACTGCGGGTTGAAAGTCTCGTGGGCCCTCTCGTCCACGAATATTATGTTCACTATGTCGTTACCGATGTGGCGTTTACGTTCCAACTGCAAAAAAGATTTTAAGTTACTTTACACGAAATGCAATTTTTTTTGAGGTTGGTCCCATCTTAGTCAAAAAGATGGGACCCTGAATCGTCCCTTGTTTCTTGTTGTTGTTATTATGGAGATAACCATTGAACTGTGAGGCAACTGGTTACGTAAGTTGGTAAATCCTTGCCGATATTCATTTTAATTTTAAGTTATATATATATTAACAAAGATTTAATATCCCATCTGATGAATTTTAGTACTTACACGCGCACAAATTACATGGCGATACTACCTACGTGTCCACGCGCAATGAGGCGCCTCGCAAGAAATTGCCGAGCAGAAGAGCTCGGAGCTCAGAGACGCTTTCCACATAGATTTTCGTACATTAACCCGTCTGCTGCAATCTCTATTGCACGCGCATAAATATACTGCTGTCCCGCCCATGATGCCGGTTGTCAATGTCACTGTGCGAGCGAGAAAGCAATATAATTATGCGCGTGCAATAGAGATAGCAATAGGCGGGTGTGTGTACGAAAATCTATGTGGAAAGCGTCTCTTCTTTAAGAGGCCGTAGTCGATTTTGGAGCAAAAATTTAAAATTGATAGATTTAGTCGTTGAAATTATACACGTTTTGTTACATCATATCTAAATAACAAGTATTGGTTTCTATTTTAAATTAAGTTATTAAGTTGGTTATTATTAAATTAAGTCGATTTTCAGAGAAATTGTCACTTGTTTTGAAGTAATTTCTGGAGAAAATTGATTTCGTCTAACTTTCATTTACACTACTTCAAAGTCATAATAATAAAAATGTAGTCTGATAATCGTCAAGTACAGGATATGTGTAATACAAAATTACCATGTTTAGCCGTCCAAACTTTACGAAATTTACAAATAAGAGCGACAAAATCAGTGCTTTACGCGCGTTTACCTAAACGTCCATCAGAAAAGCAAACATTACTAATTTAATGAGTCTGTTTTCAAAAGATTGATCTGATAAAAGGTAAGATAAGAAGACGTGCTAATAGAAACCAGTACTTGTTATTTCAATTAGGTAAAAAAAGGTGTACAATTTCACCGACAAAATCTATCAATTTTACATTTTTGCGACTAAAATCGACACCGGCCTCTTAATATTTCTTATAATTACAGGGTAAGTAAGCTAAGTAGACTACCCAATAAAAAAAGTTTTGAAGATCGAAAAAGAAGAAAGCCTGTGACATGTCTGTGTCGGGCAACACACAATGTATATTTTAAAGATTAACGGAGGCAGCAAGGTCAGAGAGAGGGTCGGATGGACAGACTTAAGTCATTAATTTAATATCTGGATGTCCGAGCAGGATTAGATGATTTCATCTTTAATAAATGTCATTAGCGTCTAATATTTTTTTATAAGGAAAATATTCCGACATTTAGCCCCATTCCAGTATATATATATATAAATAAATAACTATAATAACTAAATGCATGAGACGTTCAATTGCCTACTTTTATTCAATTCCCCGATAGATAAAACAATTTTTAGAAAATGTATAAAAATGTTTTCTCATAAACAACAAAATTAATTCTAAACTTACAATAAAAAGTAACCTACAATTAAAACTACCTACAAAACTAAAACAAATACCTAAAAAAATTAGTATACAAACTCAAACAATAGGCAATGCTTAGAATACTAAGACGCATAGTGAAAAATATTAAGGTTGTAAATTTAATAGCTGTACGAGTGTACGAATCCGTAAATTGTGCAGTACCTAACTACATAGGTCATCATTGTCGTCAAGCGCTAACGTTTGACAATCTAGTCACAACCCGTACAGAGCCCGTCCCTTTGACTACAGAACAAACTGACCTGTTGTTTGTTGTCCTTTGAGTGCGGCAGCAGCGTGGACACGTGGAACATGATCTCGTGTCCGTGGTGCATTGTGTACACGGAGTGCAATCCCGTCATGTCACCTGCAGTCAACCAGGATAGTTCAAAATGTTATCTTGGTTACCGGTTGACACTGGAGATTTATATTTTGGACCGGCCAAATCGTAACTTGGAGCAGCATTACCTACTCAGTGACGTAGCTTATGTTATATTATAAATAAATAAATAATAAATAAATATTATAGGACATTCTTACACAGATTGACTAAGTCCCACGTTAAGCCCAAGGAGAGGCTTGTGTTATGGGTACTCAGATAACGATATATATAATATACAAATACACAGAAAACACCCATGACTCAGGAACAAATATCTGTGCTCATCACACAAATAAATGCCCTTACCGGGATTCGAACCCAGGACCACCGGCTTCACAGGCAGGGCTACTACCCACTAGGCCAGTCCGGTCGTCAAATTATATTATATAATGCAGCTAAAAAACTTTTTATTTATGTTAAGTACACCAAAGAGTAGTCTAAGAAAAAACGTGCCCCTTAGTTTGACATCCAAAACAGATGGCGCTGTACTGCGCCATATTTTTTGTGGTCACTGAATTGTCAAACATCAACTTTTGAGAATCAGTTACCGCAAAATGTATGGAGCCTTACAGCGCCATCTCGTTTAGCTGTCCAATTCGAAGCATGAAATTGTCTTACATTTTACACCTTAGTACCTTATTCAATCAATGTTTGGTAGAACCGAATAGAATGTTAGGTTACTAACATTCTATTCGGTTAATATAAGTACCTATAATATTCAGTTTCCTAACAAATGTCATGTACCTACAGGCTTGTTATACCTACTCGTACATTAAACTTGGGACAGTTGCCAAGAGCCTTCACACTTCTAACAAATTTTCAGAAACTTACATTTGTTTAAAGGAAACGAGTGAAAAGTAACACTGGGTTTTAAACAAGGTTTAATTTCTACCGCACAGTCCGCACACCATATAGGACTTGTGTCATTTACTGACCTTAAAACAGGCTAAATTTCCAGCCATGTTTAAACAATTTCAATACGCACTTAAATCATTGGAAATCTTACCTTTAACATCGAGTCCACCTCTGAATCGATTCCAGCCTTTTAGTCGAATCCTGTCCCCCAGAAGTTCGATGAATCGATCAAACGCAACGTCGCCGAATTCTGGAAGCAATGGAATTTTTAACGAATATTTTTTCAGCCGTGTCGTTTTATCGGACACCTTCGGCTTCCAATAACAGCTGTATTGTAATTTAATCGACTTGACTCGATCGACTACGTTTATTAGCGTCCGGCAGAAACAGTTATTTTCAAAACTCTTTTTCTTTTGGAATTCTTAGGTAGCAGAATTTCCGGTAAGTACGAAAATGGATTAATATAATTGAATTATGCTTTTAGTAATTACCCGAGTACACCATGCTTAGGAAGTTATCGATGTCGTCCGTATACACATTACACACACGGGACCCTATATGATTTTCTCCAAATAAAAAATAATTATAACATTACAGGAAAAAATTCAGGAACCAAATCAAATATTAACATATTGACATCTATAAAAGATTTAATTCTATGCAGGTGTACAGAGGTTTTAATTCGCATATTGTTTTGTAAATCACTTATACACAAAAAAAAGTTAAATTAACTATTTTTTTTTAAATATTTTCAATAGTGGTTAGATTGTTAATCCGAGGCGCATTTTTCCGCGAACGTCAAATCTTGTAATTGCTTTTTTATCATTACCTACTCATAATAGTACATTATAGCAGAGGCCGGGAAATAGCAATACATGGATGAGATTTGATATTAGGTTATGGACAACCCCCACTGGTCACTTACCGTTGGAGAGCATCTCGTCGTCGGTCCGTTGGCCCGGCCGCATGAACATGACCCCGATCTTGAAATTCACGGAACCCTCCTGCTCTTCTAGAAGCAGCACGTCCTTCTGAACTTCGGCGCATGATATCTAATAAAAAATATTGGGTAGTCAATGATATTATATAACTATAGATAGGTTATACTCCTACATAAGGAGCACAAAACGAGCGCTGGCCTAATACGACACGACACACGACCCTTGCGTTTGCATAGAGCCCGGTAGTGTGCCCGACTCAAGCACAATTTGCATTTGACACGTTGCCAGGTGCTATTTCAATTTTAAAAATGTTTCTTAGATTTGATATTTAACTTTTGTATCATGCTTGCGGTAATTTATACGTGCAAGGACGTACTGCGAGTAATATAAAAAAACCGGCCAAGTGCGAGTCGGACTCGCGCACCGAGGGTTCCGTAGAGTACACATTTTACCGCAAACTATTCAGTTTAGAAAAAATGATATTAGAAACCTCAAAAGATAGACACGTATATACACGTATACACGTATGGGTTTGAGGAAAAAAATTTTTTTTTTGAGTTTCAGTTCTAAGTACCTATGGGGAACCCCCAAAATTTATTGTTTTTTTTTTTTTCTATTTTTGTGTGAAAATCTTAATGCGGTTCACAGAATACATCTATTTACCAAGTTTCAACAGTGTAGTTCTTATAGTTTTGGAAAAAAGTGGCTGTGACATACGGACGGACAGACAGACAGACAGACATGACGACTCCATAAGGGTCCCGTTTTTTGCCATTTGGCTACGGAACCCTAAAAATAGATACCAAATCAACTTTATATGTTTAAGCCATCACTTGCGTTTCTATGTGTGAACGGCACGTCTGCTGTACACGCGGCATGCGTCATTGTGTGAGTAAGTTGCTTAAAAACAGTACTGAGCGGTTGGCAAAAGGTCGTCAATCTGCTGTCGCGGGGCGAGGTAATTCGAATCGGGGCGGGGCGGTGCGTGGCCGCTCTGTATGATAATACTATTACTTATTCTGTGGGTTAAGCTTCGGATGCCTTCTGGCTTCATTCCGCTCTTGATTTTCTATTTAGGGTCACTTGGTGGCTTGTTGTATGTAGCCCAAGTACTTAATTGTATACGATATATTTACATTACTGCGTAAGACCACATAAGCAGAGTCAAATAAAATATAGCTGCAGCACACTGTAGCGGAAGGCATTACGATCACCACCAAAGCTCATGGTGCGTCCAGTGGGCTGAGCACGGTCGCATTTTTATCGCGTATCACCATACCTGTCACGTTCGAACAAGTATGTAAGTGCGAAAGTGACAGGCATAGTGACAGGCGATAAAAATACAACCATGCCGCCACCGCAGATCTGTTAACGCGCAGCTAGCGCGGCATTCGCGCGCTGGCGCAATGCCTACGAAATGCACTTAAACAACTAGCGAGCGCGTCCACAGTGCGTCCAGAGGCATTCGTCAGGTTTAAATTAACGGACAACAGTTAGTTTAAGAAAGTGAAAAGATGCCCACCTCTCGGCTCACCTCTCTCGGCAACTTATCTACCCGTTCCATACATGGGAACTGAGCGAGGATCTGCTTGACTGTCGGCCGTGTGCGGACTTCGGTCTTGGGGTCCGTGTTCCAGGCGCTCGGCGGGATGTAGATCTTTTGAGCACCCTGCATTCATAAATAAATTTTAATTGTTATTTGAAGAGCTTGATTGTGATTTAAATAAGTGCTCCGTGTTAAACATAAAAATTCAATAAACTTGTCGTTTACCTATTACGGTCATTGAAAACAAAGTACTTACCTGTGAGGTTGCCAGGCAACCGATATACTGTGATTGTAGAATTAGGGAATTTTATTAAAAATTAATGGTTTTGGTCTATGACTTAAAATTGACCTTGCATAATTAAGCACAGTCGGACCAAGATAACTCTGTATGGAATTTGCAATAGCAAAGTGTGTTAATGTCATAATTAATGTTATATTTCGATGAAAATATGTCGTGCCACTGCCACTCACATTGTTCTTTTCAAATAGGTGCAAAGTTAGCTTAGTCGGACTCTAGGTCAAGTGTTATACTTACATTTTTGTTGAAGAGTATGGCCCGCATGAGTCCGGCGGAGCTCTCTTGGACGACGCTCAGCAGGAAGGGCTCACGGGCGTAGTCCAGGCCCACGTAGTTCTGGTGCACTAAAAACATTTACATACTTACTTAAGTATCTCTATCTTGATTATATCTCTGTAATCTTTTTTGATAGTCAGAACCAAAATGGCTGCCGATTACTGGTTGCCAATTTCAATTACGTACATTTTTGTTACAAAATTAAAGTTATGTAAATTAGGGCATGCCAAAATTATGCCAAATATTATTCGGGCTCGCTTAAAACGATTAGGGTGCCTAATCCACATAAGAGTGATTTGCAAAAAAAGTGTATGTAACACAATGGAATAATCACAAAAATATGCTAAAATGTAAAACAAAAAAAAAAAATGTGTTACGTCACACAAAGTCACACAAAGGAAGCCAAAATCGACGCCGCAATATGTTTCACCGCGTGTAAAATAAAAGTGGCGTCGAATTCAGGAATCCGCAAATACCATGCCGATAGCCAAGTAATTTATCTATAGGCCGATGTGAAAACCGTAGTAGTAAACGGTTAGCTTATCAGTTTTAACTGCTATACAAATTTCAATTTTTTTGCGACAAAATACTAAGGGCCTGTTTCACAATGTCCAAGTAAAGTCCTGAATAAGCTACTTGCCACTTATCTGACGAATAAAGTCATCGTTGGCGTTTCACAATCTCCAAATAAGCTTTATCTGCTGGATAAAGTGCTTTTTTTGTAGGAAATTTTATCTGGCAGTTAATTTATTTGTTAATTAGCTATCCAATACTTTACTTGGACATTGTGAAACAGGCCCTAAAACACATTTTCTCTCCATTGACGTGTAAACTTTATTTAGAAAAACACGCTTAGCCAATTAACACAAAAGTTATGAATTTTTTATTACAACTTAGTGGAGTGTTGCGAGGACATAGGCATTTTGTATGGGAGAATTTTATTTTTTTTAATACTTAAAAGAAAGGTTTTTTACTGTAAAAATGTAAAATTCCTGTTAGCATTTGAGTTACACTATATGTAAGAGTGTTTAAAATATAAATTGTATGTGCAATATTTATTTATTTTACAGATATTTTAATGTTGAGGACATTTCTGATTCTGGAAAGTACACTTTTTTGCAATTCACTCATAATGCTTTGTACGGAAAATGCGGAACAAAATCTATTGTCGTAAGCACACAACTCAGTAGGCGGTAACAAAGGAAGTTTCAAAAACAAATGACGATACGAAATTTGTTACTCAAAGCGTTGGCCCTGTGATCCATTTGCCTGCCCATCTGAGAGACGGATAAATTATATGAGTCAACGTTGCAATTTTACAATATCGATTAGCAATCAAAATCATATTCTTATTTAGGCCAAATATTAAATTGTAGACATGTGAAATCTCAATTAAGACTTTTATTTATATAAACATATTTCTGAATTTGTCTCTTCTTGGGAAAATGGCCGAAAATAACCCAAAGAAAGGTCTTACATTGATTTAATTTAATGGAAGTTAGAGCTATTGACCTGCTTCCAGACTTAAATCATAAGGTAATCATTTAGTAATTTTACCACAGCTCACACTCTGTTATCAAACAATTTTGCAATCTTGCGAGTTGCGAATAGATTTTGACCCACTTCTCTAATCGTCGGATATTGATTTGAAATATAGAGAGCATAAGTCCGGCGCTAATATCAAAAAAATGAATAATGCACTTTCAAAATGCTTTTTCTTGAATATACATTTTTATTTAATGTTTATTTTTTTTTATCTTATGCAAAATTATATACCACCACTACCACTCAAAGTACAACTTTGTGAAGAGTTGTTAACAATGCCAAAAGTTTCTCAACAATGCTCTGAACATACTTATTGCTTCTTATCGTATGCTGTACGCAAGAATAATATTAAAGTTTTAGAATACCCAGCCTTTGTACTTTACATTCAGAATATATAAGATCTTCAGTTAAGTGGTGGCACACTCGAAATACTAGCTTTGTCCACCGATATAATTTGCATACAATGCGTGTTTTTAAATGTAATTGTACATTTTAGAGAAAAAAAAACATGTATTATCGAGCTGTATAAAGAGGGTGGGACTGCAGAACTGATTTTGCGGTTAATCGGTCATTTTTCATGGTTTTAGCACTTTGTGATGTTCACATTTATAACAGAGTTATTTGTAACTTCTAAACTAAGTATCGGCTTACAAAATACACCTATGTTCCAATTTCGAATATATCTTTTAGTTCCCAAGTAAATTGGCTGTAAATTAGGAAAAACGGACGAACAGACGGAGATGATGAAATTCTAAGGGTTTCATTTTAGCCATGTTGGCTACGGAACTCAAAAAATTGCATAACATAATTTATGCGAACTTTTGTCTCCAAAACGCGATATCACAGAGCTTAGGGACATGATCTTGTATTGAGGAAGAGTTTTGAAACAGCCTCGTTTCATTCCAATCGGTTGAAAAATCCTTTGAATCCGAAAGTCGCCTTTGAGCTCTCTCGAGCGGAAGGGCTCGTAACGAAAAAAAATTTTTTCCCCTCACTAGCTCGGAAAGCCGTCTTTTATCCTTTAAAACAAGCGGGGAAAAACGCATTTTATCCACTAGTGGGGAAAGTAATTTGACCTTGAATGGAGCGTGTTTAAGTAGCTTGACAGATAACAAAACGTAAAACGCTCATAAAAATGGTTCGTTCGATATTAATTATCATTAAATAAATGGTTTGAGAATCTAATAAAAAATACCAAATTTAGCTTTATTTAATAATTTTAAGTCATAAACCTTAAAATTCCATAAGAAAAGTTAGATTTTTTATAATGATGTTAAATATAATTCTGAACGCACAAGTTGAGTCGATGCAATTTCAAAACGCATCGTTGACATTTCATACGTCAGGTCAGAACAGAAATGTCAACATTGTCATTTGTCAACAAATTTTTTACTTAAAAACAATTCTCACCGACTCACGCAAAAATCAGAATTTCCAGTGTTTTCTGTTATAATATCGTACAAAATAAGTGATTCCAGTGATGAAGATGATCTAACGCCTGTGGATGTTGCACTTTCCTCGCTATAGTGAGAGGAAAAGTTTTGTGTTACACACGGGTGCAAATGTATTTTACTTCTCGTGTGTTGAAACACTTGCTACGCTCAGGATTCTATTTTAGAACCACTCGCTTCGCTCGTGGTTCAACTATAGAATCCTTTCGCGTGCTCGTGTTTCAATTCCACACTCGCGGGTAAAATACAACTTTGCACCCTTGTATAACAAATAACTATTTTTGTTACTGTTATCATTTTATTTATTCGCAGTATCTTTTATATTCTTCTGTGTTGACGGGTATTTTGCACGTTATTCCATGATAATCTGATGGTAATAAGTTAAAAACAGATATTAAAAATCTATTGCTTTTGACGTCGAGTGTTACTTGGAAATCCTTTGGGACATAAGTGGATAGTATAAGTAAATACCTCTATGATGTATAAACTTGGACATTAATAATTGTACGCGATATCTATACATAATATAACAAAAAAATATTGTTCTGTATTTTCACTTACAAGACCAAAGTTAAACTGTATCCGATTGCAATATGTATTTTTATAATATCTAATGCTAAAAAACCTATATGCTATGGAGGTTCCGGTCCGTCAAGGATATTTTACATAATGCCGACTTTTTACAAATTGCCTTCTTTTAGAATAACGGCGCCGCCCGTTTGTAAACGGCGCCGTTTGTACAAAATGCCTGCGACATATGTATACGATGTGATTGAATACATAAAAATAATCTAAAGGTGTTTTTTAAAACTGAATTATAATTTCTTGATTGTATCATCAACACTTCATCAACATCATAAAAGAAAGTTAATTTCTAATTTCTATTTAAATCTAATTTAAACGTGTAAAATGGAATTTTCCATACGTTTAACTCTTATGTATTATCTCGTCGTTACATGAACATTGTAACGACGTCGTAAAATATATTTTCGCATTATAAAGTTAAAGGTCACACGGATTCAGTCAACATCGCTGCGGACGGCGTAGGTTTATCCATACTGTTTTGCTCCAAGGGTTCTTGTAGAGAAAAAAATCGTGTATTTCCTTAAGAGAACAAAAACCACTTGTTATGAGTTGAGACCGAAATGAAATGACCTGTATTGAGCCTTAAGTCTGGTACAGTCGCCATCAGATATATCAGAGCTGTTAAGGTGCTCACAAATATCTTAACACGCTTCTATTGTCAAGGCGTTAGAGTGCGTGTTTAGATATGTTTGAGCACCTCGACCGCTCCGATATATCTGATGGCGACTCTACGACATTTACATTGACGTTTACGTTTTTATAGCTATTTAACAATAGTATAATCAATAAAACATAGAAATGTCAGCAAGAATAGTAGGTAGGTACGTTTTACTAACATGGATAACATTCTATGCATTATTATAACCACGATTCAAAATATTTACATAAGTAAGTACGATCGGATCGGGGTACGAGTAAGATCAGGACGGAGGCTAGATGTTGCCACCTGCATGGAAGCCTATAATACCTAGGGTCAAGCGGCAAGTGTGTTGTGACGATCGCGGGGACATAGTGAGTGCAGTGTGCTTGACCTCGTTCGATACAGCCGCCCTACCAGACCTTCACTTGACGACTCCATCTGCGGACTGCTCCGCCCCCCCCGCCCCCGCCCTATCAGCGCGCGCGCACCGAGCGACGAGGCGGGCGGCGCGGGCAGTGCGCGACGTACAACCGCCGCGGACACTCGTGCCTGAGGAAGGATTCCCAAAGAATCCGAAACATGTCGCCAAAAGTGACTAAAAATAATAGTGAGTAAAAACCGTACTTATCCAAATATTTTGAAATATGTCTCACGATAATTTGAGTTCGATAACCACGATTGTCATGAGACTAGCGCACTATAAAACTGAATTAAACTTGTCTTCATAACTTTTCGTGTGTGCTACTGCATAATATTTTTCACATAGCATGGGTACGGTGACAGCTGCCATCTTCATAGAATTTATAACCTTAAAACGAAAAATTGCATTGAGATTGAATTGTTAGGGAAAAACCCAAACCTGTATACCTATATCCAAGATCAGCCGCGACGATATGAATCCCGATTTAAAAATAACCTGGCAACAATAACGGGCTCTAATTTAAAATTATACAGCTCAAGTCCGTACGCCATGGCAATAAAAGTATACAACAGTATAGATAACACCATAAAAGCAGAACAATGTAACAAAACATTCTTGACTACACTTAAAACGTACTTGATTGACAAATGCTACTACACTCTAGAAGATTTATTTACTGACCCGTCTGATTAGTAGCACCACTATTTTTGTGCACTAATTTTAAATTTTAAATTTGGTTAATATTGTACCTATAGATAAGGTTAAATTGAATCAAATTATTGACATATTGCATTTTACTATTAATCCCAAACCAAACTACCCAGACTTTGTAATACCTATAATACCATGGTTGCAATAAATAAATATGAAAATATGAGATGACAGCTGTCACCGTCCCCAAGCTACGAGTATGTTAAAAATACTACATACGTTGGATATTAGAAGTAGTTTCGGGTTCGAACGAAGCTTTGCTCCTAAAGTCAAATAAGATCCATTTCGATTAAAGGATGACTCACTCTAGAACGGTCCGGGCCCGGGCCAGGGCGCCCGACACTTCTTTTTCTATGACAGGTGACGGTGATCACCTGACGCTTTCTATAGAAAACTGAAGTGTCGGACGCCCCCGCCCCGACTCGAATTACCTCACCCCGCGACAGCAGATTGACGACCGTTTGCCGGCCGCTCAGTACTATTTTTAAGCAACTTACACACGCTATGACGCATGACGCGTGTACAGATGTGCCGTTCACACATAGAAACGCAAGTGATTTTTACTGTATAACGTGTCCGCCCTGTGCTTCTAGCGTGAGTCATCCTTAAATGTGAACATACGGTTAAATAAATTGATGATTGAAATACTCACTTTTTCCCAGGAAGTACTTAAAGTACCACCGAGTTTGAAACTCCGGGTTTTCCAGAACCGGAGTGTTGTGAGGCCCAAAAAGCTGAAAACAATAGATTTCCTCTAAAAAGTGAGTTTAAAATTGTTGTGATCTGTTTGAAAATGTGTAACATACTCGTACATAGAGACATTAGAGACCATCCACGGCCATTAAGAATGATATGAGCAATGTTCCTTCGGTTCGTTCATATTTTTAACAGACTTCAAGATTTCAAAAGGAGGAGGTTCTCAATTCGGTTGTATGTTTTTTTTGTTTAATGTTTGTTACTCCATAACTCCGTCATTTCTGGACCGATTATGATAATTCTTTTTTTGATTGTAAGTATATACAAACAGATTGGTCCCGTTTTTATCAAAATGCAGTTCTGATGAATCGAGGGAACTCCTCAAATGTTAAAGGCATACATATAGTGATTTTAGTATTTTCATCAACAAATCAAGCATTTACATTTAAAAAAGTGACATTTGATGAAGTGGAACTGCTGATGATGATCAGAGCGGAACTCTTCAATGACGCATAGTTCACGTTTGGCGATATGTCCTCTTCGTTATGTTTGTTAAGCAAGTTAGGTTTTCAAGACACATTTTTGTCAAGCTCGAGTTCTGATGATGGAATCCATGAGGAATCGAAGGTACTCCTCAAATGTGAAAGGCATACAATAGTGATTTTTATATTTTCATCAACAAATCCAACATTTCCATTTAAAAAAGTGCACATTTGATAAAGTGGAGCTGCTGATGATGATCAGAAATATCAGAATGAACTCTTTAACGACGCATAGTTCACGTTTGGCGATTTGTCTTCTTTTTTATGTTTGTTAAGCAAGTTAAGTTTTCAAGACACTTTTTTGTCAAGCTCCAGTTCTGATGATGGGATCTATAAGGAACCGAGGAAACTCCTCAAATGTCAAAGGCATACATATAGTGATTTTTGTATTTTCATCAACAAATCCAGCATTTACATAAAAAAGTAACATTTGATGAAATGGAACTGATGATAATGATCAGAATGGAACTCTTCAACGACACATAGTTCACGTTTGGCGATTTATTCTCTTCGTTATGTACTCAGACCCAAACATGGACCTGGACTTTTTTTTTGAACTGCGATGCTCACAGAACCGAACTGCTATCAGAAAAGTGGCTTAGGTTAGGTTAGAACTGTGACCCTTACAGAAACGAAATGCTATCAAAACATTGGCTTAGGTTAGGTTAGAACTGTGACACTTACAGAATCAAAATGCTACTAGAAAAGTGGGTGGTTTTACCTTCTTTTAGTTAGGCAAAAGATGCTGTCTTTTTCATTTCATTGTCTGGAGTGCACCATCAACAATAAGTAACCTTTCAACGGTATCCCCCATTGAATCGGTTATTTTTCTTAAAAATTATTAAATTATTTATTTCATTTCATTCCAATAATTTACCAATATCATTCTTAAGAGTTCCCAGCAATCTCGGTTCTCCATACAAACGTAGTTAAGCTCTCATTTTAAAACGACTAGCTAGATTGCTCTGAAACTTTTCTAAAACTTTGTACTTACAATAGAATAAGGTATATATCTAGTCCTGTAATTAGTTTATGTAAATATATAATTTAAATATAAGTTAGCTTCAGATACCATTGTTAAAAAAATACAGCGAATTTAAGTTTGTTAAGCTCTATTTCGTTTAAGCTTAGAATAAATTTAAAAGTGGTGCCTTATTTATATATTTATAGGTATGTGTCTATTTCGTTTGTTTTATAAGCTGGAGCTTTATAAACTAATAACAGGACTAGATATAAATAGTATGTGCAAAGTTTCATTACAATCAATCATTTCAGTACCTAGTTAGTATATACTCAAATGAATTAACTGTCATATTCATATGTATTCCTAAAAATTCACGATGTTTATTTTTCGATATAAAATAATTCAGCATGGAATGTATGTGAGTAATTTGATTTTATTCTAAACGTCGACGTTACTGACGCGAGGTCACAACTGGCACAAGTGATGACTATGTAGGCAATACATTGCCATATGAATTTTTTTCTAAAATTAATTGCACTCTCTGTTAGTTTTTTTTTTCAAATCATTATATTATAGCCTCTAATAAAAGCTAACAGCATTATATAAGGCTACCCACTCTTAATTAGAACTATATAGTAATTGCATGGACAAAGCTTAATCATTAAGTTTCATTTTTATAAGTTAAAGTCAGTAAACGTCATAATTTCATAGATATTTGACTTTTAAAATAACACTTGCGCCGTCTGGGCTATCAAAATCGCTGCTAACTTAGCTTGTCTGACTATTTAACATTGTGTGACAGGGATAACATAATATGACACTATCCTATCTATACTATAGTGTTGTTTCTGCACACGATGTTATATATAACTGCCAGTTAGGGGGCGCCATAAAGGATGACTAAGGCTAGACCGGGCCGGGGACAAGCCGGAGCTTCCGGCGCTTAGCGAGAGTCATCCTTAACACTATCTTCTGAAAATTGCAGGCATCCGAAATTCCGAACTAATTTTCACTCGATTAAGATGGCAAAACCAAAGTAAGGTAGGTACGTGGAGTTATGATTTTAGACTTGTAGATATGTTAATTACGAAAATTTTGGTGCTTAATTCTTTATACAGTAAATCAAAGAAGTAGACAAGGTTAGGTTTTCGAGATAGGGCCTTAAAAATTATAATTTTAAAAGTCTAATCTAGCAGTTCTAGCACACCGTTTAAAAGGCTCGTGGTCGAGCAAGTGTCTATTGCATAAATGTTGCCAGTTTAGGGTGGAATCACATCTGTCAGCATCGAGCTGCATTTTGTCTAAGGGAAATATGGACCCCTGCAATACCAGAGATATTATATGCGCGTTGCCGACCCTTTAAAAACCTATACACTCCTTTTGTGAAGAACCCCATACTGTAGCCCCTCGGGAAAACCTCGGCAGGGAGCTCATTCCACAGCCGAAGCGTCCGCGGGAGGAAATTCCTTTTAAACCGCACAGTACGCGACCATTTAGGTTCTAGGGTGTGAGGATGAACACCCTGCCGACGGCGAGCGGTGCGGTGATAGAAAGCGGTCGATGGCATCATGTCAAACAATTCTTCAGCATCTATATTGCTTAGATGTGACCCTAACGCTCGTAAATTCCAGGCGTACAACTTTGTATCAAACGCATACTCATGCCAGTGGTTTACTGAATACGATAATACAAACCGCCTAAATCGATAAAGGCTGAACGTAAATTGTTTTAAAAACTACCAGCAGAATTAATGTCGGGTAATAGTGACGCAATAACGTTCAATTTAGTGCCTCACTCGTGATTTGATCAAATCTTCGAGATTAATATATTTATTTCCTTCGGCGGAACTGCGGGCGTCATTTGTTTGCTTAACGTAGGTGTATACCTACGTTAAGCAACCTACGGAACTTTTATTTGGCTTTGTGCGTCCATATGTCTACCACTTAAATCAGGCGGTTGCTAAGAGGATATTCTGGTTAATTACGGAATGGTTAAGGGTTGGTTACGTTGGTTAAGTTTTATAGTAAGTAAAACTTAGATACTTCAATCCCAAAGTTAAAGCTGAGCTGCGTTCTATTTCTCGTAGAAATTGCAAGAACCTTGGTCGCTCCGATATACCTAATGGCTGTACGAGAGTTGTTTACTTTTATTGTATTTTCCACAAAAAATACCTTTTTATAAAATGTGTTTGATCTAGACTTATTAATTACATTTAGAAGTCCCGATTCTTATAGTGAAGATTCAGAAGAAAAGTTACGTTTATATTAGTTTTAGACTATAAAAAAAGATCAGCTACGTTTGTAGTCCAGTCCATAAAAAGTAGTGAAGCACAAGTGATGTTCTTTGGATAATCGATGCTTAATACCATGCACTTTCGTTCAAAACCAGTTTGATGACGAAATAAAGTACCAATTAAAGTTAATTTAAACATTTGTTTTAATCTAAATTGATACTTTTGGTCCTGATTTAATCAGTCGTGAGGCGTTGAACTATTAATTCAATAAAGACACACATAATAGCATTCGCAAGGCTCCACAAAGAAAATGACACATGTCCGACTAGCGGTGAAAACGCGAGTAGCCTCCTAATTGAGTATTTTTTACCACAAGAACTAAGCTGTAGGTACTTTTAGATGTAGGTAAGTAGATCTCGTTAACGTACAACATTAATCGTTGATCGCTGACTGGTACTGTCGACGAGTAGGTAGTTTTTTCAGAGCAAACTCGCGCATGAATTAAAAATCGCTAATTACTGCCTGTCGAAACATTAGTACGGCTACCACCAGTTTGACATATTCGCTAGCGTGAGCGTAACTTACATTTTATGCATCTCGCTCGTACTTGCATATTAGTGCGAGTTTAAAGTTACGCAGACGTTATCGAATATGTCAGTTAGACACTGCTAAGGAAGTCGTGGTAATGCTACAGAGGCTCATCTATACTATGTATATATATATATATATATATATTGGCCATGATGGGCAATATAGCGTTATTCATAAATGCACTATCAGCTATGAATTTGTCATTTTGACTTGTGTATTTGTAATAAAGGGAATAAAGAGTAAATTAATTAATTGAAGCTGGTTCCGTTTTATCAATAAAGGGGTTGGAAACCCGAGCCGAGACATTATGGTCCAAGTAATTGAATGTTTTGCTTACCTCATCTTTTTCTCCGAGTGAATTGCCATTTTCCAGGCGGTAACGTCTGACGTAGGAGTCGGGTCCGTCGCTGGGTCCGGCGAGCTGCAACAAGGAAACCAATAAATTCAGGAGGACTCAATCAAATAATAAGTTTGGTCTACTTTACTTTCAAGGAAGACCTTCGCCTATAAACATATATTATAATGTAAACTAATGTTGTGACATGTAATGACATATCGTTATATTCTGACATATCAATTTATTAGGGTTCCGTACCCAAAGGGTAAAAACGGGACCCTATTATTAAGACTCCGCTGTCACACAGGCTGTAACTCAATGAACCGAGATAGAACATTTGAAACTTTCACAGATGATGAATTTCTGTTGCCGCTATAACAACAAATACTAAAAAGTACGGAACCCTCGGTGGGCGAATCCGACTCGCACTTGGCCAGCTTTTTTTATAAACTGTACGTAAACATTGACACATGATGTCACGACATAAAACAAGCGAGTGTCCCATTTTGATATACTTGTATAAATTGAATATATCCGACGTTAAGGAGTTGTTATAATTATATGTATAACACAATAAATTTGTTCAAAGGTGCTTTGAAAGTACCTACAGCGCCTTTTGTAAAGGAAAAATAATGGCCGTCGTTGGATTTCTTAAGCTCACACGTAATTGGGGCACAAGGACTGTAAATCTATTCTCGTGCGTCGTTTGTCGTGAGATTAGGTATTTATTTATTGTACCCGAGAGTAAAAGCGATTAGAATTTCCATAATCCCAAAACGACAAAAAGAAAATTACCAAAGTTAAAAAGGAATAAGATTTTTTTATTTAAAAGAAAAAACCTTATTAAACTTTATTTGTAAATAGTCAACATTTGTGACGTTTTCAACTAAAAGGTACCACATTGTCGGTTGTCCATAAGGTTGATTTAAAATTAAAGCTTTATGGAAATAGTATCTTCTTGACAAACTACAATAAGTACCCTTTTGGTGGTAATAGCAATTCCTTTTTACACTCGCTCGTGAATAAAATTCCACTCGTCGGAAATCATACACTTTCCGCACTTGTTGCATAATAGTTATTTACGATACGTGCGGAAAAGAGGAAATTCGAATCGAGTGGCGATAAATTAAAACACGACCGCAGGGAGTGTTTTCAATCGACACGAGTTGCGAATTACCTATTCGCACGTGTATCGTACAACGTTTTACAGTACATATGGCCCTTTAAACTTTCGACATATGCACAAAAAGTGCACTTTACGCACTAGTGCGAGAATGTAGCACCATATGTACTGTAAATAGCTATTCTCGTGCGTTATGTGCCTACCGTGCGCGCAATAATTTGTGCCAAATGAAAAGCCCGAGGGCAGGAATGATCGTTGGGTTTATTGGTGTGGTAAATCACCCGTTACTGTCGTATTTAAGCGATTATTAACTACCTGCCGCAGGGCCGATATCAAGCGCGCGACGGCAGGGCTAATTTCAAGATTACTCTGCACTGGGGACCAAGATGTCAATCATTAGCTGAGAAACGAAACGCTGTCTCAATCGGACTGATATCGAAGTGTTTCCTTTCTTTTTTTGTGAACGATTGTGATCGTGGCTAGGCCACTATCTGTATACATTTTGGCCACTGACGGGATTGAAAAATAAAATAGGTAAATATTGATGTTTAATGGTAAAACAAACAATATTAATAATATTAGCGGAGCTTGTGTTCGTGAATTCCACGTGAAGCTCTAATAAAAGCTCAAGGTGAAATTAAGCTACTACAAATCCACATCATATTTCAACTTTTCACCGGATCCCCAAGCGTGCGAGGTTGATCGTAAATAGTTCGAATGAATTTAAAATAAATAATCATAGCAAGGAGAACCGTGTCAAGTAGATAGTCTATTTTCAAGGTGGGATTTAAGTATCGACGACCAGTCTGGCCTAGTGGGTAGTGACCCTGCCTGTGAAGCCGATGGTCCTAGGTTCGAATTAGGGCTCGCGGTCGAATCCGTGTTTCGTTTACACGTTTCGAATACCCGTTTCCGAATAATACGTAAACGGTTTTCTGGCCCGTTCCACACGTTTAATTAAGAAACGTGTAGTTAAGACCCGTGTACACGGATAAACGGGTATTCGAAGATACGTATCTTATTTATCCGTGGCTCCGGACACGTCCTTGACGATAGTAGCGAAGGAACGAACGCCAGCTACAAATGAATAGACAAAAGATTCATGACGAGTTTCTGTCATATTTAACCTTATTCCGTGGGTCATAGAGTCGAAATTCAATAAACGGTTTAGAAACTCCTTTCTTGAGCAGGTAGTTTTTGCTTGCAATAGGTATTAAGAGTATTCACGCTTCTTATCAAAGTAAAGTATTTTATATAGCACTTTAAATAGCTACTTTTTTTACGTTGCGGGTTAGCAATATAATAAAAAAACCTGCTAGTACCTATTTAAAAAAATATTAGAACCATCTAGTTTAGTATGTAGGCAGGAAGTCAAACTAATGTTCGAAATTGGCATTAAGTAAGTATTTATAAAAAATACAATTTTAACTTGCTTCTTTATTTTTAGTTTAATTTAAGAACATGATATGAAATTGTATTTCTTGTCATATAATGTAGGTACACCTTATAAAACAAAGTCCCCCGCCGGGTCCGTATGTCTGTCTGTATGTTCGCGATAACAAGACCTCACCTATGAATGAAGTTTTTCTTTGGGAATGTTTATGCGTATATTTTGTTAAGGTTTTGTTTAAATTGGTAGAAATATGACGATGTTTGCTAATGAAGTTAGAAAAAATCACGCTGGCTTAATCGAAAACGCTGCCCAATCTATTTGATATCAATGTATGGTGGACTTGTCTCTCTTTCATTGGTCTACAAAAAAGTGCGCGATGGCTGTCTGTCTATATTTTAAGAATAATTAACCCATTATTAACTTCTAAAAAAACCGGACAAGTGCGAGTCAGACTCGCCCACCGAAGGTTCCGTACAAATACATCTGTAAAAATTTCAACTGTCTAGCTATCACGGTTCATGAGATACAGCCTAGTGAGTGGTGACAGACAAATGGACATTGAACTCTTAGTATTATTAGGCTTCCGAAGTAAATACTTGTTACAGAATGTATTTTATTATGCTTGACTCTCCATGCGAAGCCGGGGCGGGTCGCTATAGTTATTAATAAACACTTTAAATCAACTTGATAAAATTGCACCTTCTCAATAAATTCTAATTGTTTTTACTTTAGGTACCTCTTACCATGCAGTAAAACGCTTTTTAGTGCGGTGCAGCTACAAAACAATGGAAAACATTTTCTTGTGCAGATGTTTTGACCTTATTACAACGACATAAAGCTTGTAATTGGCGGTGACACTTGTGATAATAGTTTGTGAACCTACACGTTTTCGACGATGACAAACAAAAGGATATTGGAAAACAATGGATGGATGGACCACCGGTCGGCAACGTGCGCATTTAAGTTTATTACCTGAACGCTAGTGCGAAAGTGACCAATGTGAATTATGAATGATTACCAATTTAAAGATCTATCTTAATGTAATTAGCAATATTATCGCAAGTTATCCAAGGTAGTATGGGTTTTTATGGTTCTTGGGTAAAATTACTCGATAATCCCGCTTTTGTGTACCTACTAATAACTTTTTTGGGCCGTTGGCAGGTTTGTTGTTTTCGCAAAGCAGTAATAGATCCGAGATAAAAATAACCACGAAATAATTAAACTGTTATTTTTAATTAATATTGTATTCTGTCTGCACACCTCTTATTAACGAAAATACTATACCATTATGTAATTATAAAAAAACACTATGATCGATATCAAATTTTTGTAATTAGCTTAGTAGCAATCGGTTTTACAAAATGATATAAATAGTTTAAAATAAAAATTATGTATACCTACTATTAAACATAGGAAGATTAGGAAGATGGCTCAGTACCTATGTTTTATCAATACGGTTAAAAACAATTAAAAAAAAAAGTAATTGTGCGGTTTTATGAAACCACGATGCAAGTGAAACTTTTTTCGGATTGTAGGCATTTAACTAAAAAAAATCGGAAATTAATTCGATTTACGGTATTAAAATCGCGGTTTTAATCTTAACCTAATAAATTGGGGCGATAGAATAAAAGCTTCACTTTAAAAATCGTACGACAAACGAATTCATCTGGAGTCAACATAATAATAGTGGACCTTGTTACCATTGTACATTGGCTCAAACTGGTTCGGAGAATTCGGACCCGTTCGGAACGGTCTTAAGTACCCGTGTAAACGGAGATACGTGTCTGAGATACGTTTCTTGGGAACGTTCCTTTGAAACGTTTTCGAATCCCGGCGGTTCCGTGTAAACCGGGTTCTTAGTACCGCCGGGCTTAAGAACACGGGTATACGTTTCGGCGTGTAACACGGATACCGGGAGCCCTAGTTCGAATCCCGGTAAGGGCATTTATTTGTGTGATGAGCACAGACATTTGTTCCTGAGTCATGGGTGTTGTCTATGTATTTAAGTATTTATATATTATCAAAGATAGATATAACTCCGTAATAGATGGATACAGTCTAAGGAAAAAACGTGCCTCGAAAATCACGAAAATTTGATTCTCGATCAGATGGCGCCACTAGTTTTGGCCTACACTCGTATAGAGGGCGTTGACTGTTTCGTTTGTTATTTATAATTTTAACGCATACCAGTGAAAGAACATGGGTCAAAATCATATAAAAATAATTAATGCAAATAAAAAAATCATTTATCCATATTTAAATACATTTTATCGTATTTTTATAAATATTTATTTTTAGTTTTAAAGTGTGTCGACAGATGGCAGTGAATTTACTGGGGTTACAAAACTTACTATGACAGTAACGCTCTAGTATAAGTTACTCTATGATATTATATATATCGTTGTCTGAGTATCCATAACACAAGCCTCTTTGGGCTTACCGTGGGACAGTAAATCTGTGTAAGAATGTCCTATAATAAAATAAAATAAAAGTATCGAGAACGAGATACTCAGACTTAAGCAAAGAAAATGTTTAGTCATAATTAATAAGCTGCTGGAGCTTCTTAATTGGCTAGTTTTCACCTTGTTATAAGTAATAAAAAGTCAATCAGTGGCGTTATTTTCTAGACTTAGTATAATAAACTTTACTATGGAGCTTAGCTTGTTATGGCTTAGTAGGTAGGTATGCATTATCGTCTGCAATAAAACAGGCACCTACTTATATTTCACTTTTTAAGAATAGAAAAGAGATAATATTTCTAACTAAATCTACTAACTGTGCATAAATACTGTCCTCGAGTGCTCATGTAAAAAATATTTCCTTTGCTTACGATAATATCACTAATATCATTTTGCGTACAGTACCAGTACCTGCTTTCGTTTTAGCAGAGGCCGGAATTCTCGTGGCAGTTTCAATTGTCATTAGGGACTTGACTTGACTTTCGATATACCGATATCGATACAATGTATAAATACATCATATTAAAAATATTAAAAGTAGGTAGAGGTAAATAACAAGCGATCTTATACCTAAAGAACGATATAACTTATGAGTAGTTCAAAATGTGAAATAGTTAATTGTTTTACATTTACTCGTAATTACTCCAGTTGCGTGTTTTTATCAATTTCAAACTCTGTTTAAGTACTGACAAATATTCCATTAGTTTCTTTATAAAATAAATTAGCAGTCATCTTTTTTTCATATTATCTGTTTAAATTACTTATTTTACAGTCAAATATCCATTATAACTATTATAACTTTTTAATTGCCGATAGGTTTGATTGTCCGATCCTCAAGCACTGGACCGAGCAAATTAAAAGTGTAGTTCAATTTATAATATAAGTAGGTACCTATTGTATTAAATACTAACACTAGATTAAGATTTTGCTTGTATTACTAACACTCTATGGATGCATTTGTCCGAAATAAAGAAATTTTATTTATTTTATTTATTATTTCGTGTTCTACGTTGTATCGATATATTTATGTGTATAGGAAGTCGATAAATGAGAACTACCTATGACAGTTTTAAAATACCGCCATTCCGGTCTGTGCGAAGCAGGAGGTCGCGGGTTCGAATGCTGGTTGGAGTGGGTGTTCCGATATTTTTAAGCACCTCGTCCGCTCCGATATATCTGATGGCGACTGTAAATGGCCCATATTTGATACCTAATAACATACCTACAATAAAACTACGTTTTACTGCTCGGAAAGAGTATAAATATAAGTTTCATTTGATTTAAAGGTGAGCAAGCAAAGTACCTTATACAAATTCAGTAGGGTCGGAATAAAGATATTGCCCCGTTTCTTCCCTACAAAAATACTATGCTCTGAAGAGTGATTTATTGGTACTAGAAAATATATTTTAGATAAGCAATAAATCCATATTCAACGAGTTTTTTTATATCTTTACATAAACATGGGTATATTTTGTACAATAAATATTACGAACAGCATGATTTTATAAGGTATTAGGTACAATTAAGGAAATCCTAGACCTAGACGTACCTTCTATTTCTAGAACAGCTTTTTACTACTGATTAGGGTAAACTTTATATTCAAATTAAATCAGACGGATGAATTTATTTAGGTAAGTTTACTTACTAAATATCATATTGTGGCAAATCTGTCACGTACAGTTTAATAACTTGTCAATATTTTAGGCAACACCCGTGACTTGTGACTTATAGCTTGATGGCAACACGTACCGGTGCTAGGGATGAATTAAATAGCGACAAGTGTTATCGATATCGATAACAAGCAATTTCTAAATCATAATAACAAATATGACTAATCCTTGAAGTAAACAGTATTAATTAAGAGTGTTAGTTCCTTTATTAACTAATATCTGGGAGATATTAGTTAATAAGTATTTTTAGATTTTTCGCCCCCGAAAACCCCCATATAGCGAGTTTCATCGAAATCGTTAGAGCCGTTTTCGAGATCCCCGAAATATATAAATATACAAGAATTGCTCGTTTAAAGGTATACGATTTGCAATCCAGCCCTCTTTGAGTTAAAAGTAACCGATTATTTGAAAATTATTCTTATTGAAACTGTAAATATCTGACAACTGACATTGACTTTAGTCATTCTGACAATTTAAAATTACATCGAATAACAATTCAGTTGGATCCGGTTGAACCTCAAAATCAATCGTGTCGAGAAAAAAAAATTATTTTGCTCATTTAATGTTGACAAATGATAAAGGGACGGCCATCTTAGACTTTACAGGTTGCGATGTTGTGTTTCAAGAACTGAACTTCCTATGCAGATCAGTCTATAATATGTATTGGTCTCTGCAGGACAATGTGCGGTAACAAGATTTCACGGTTCGTAGTAGTGACGTAACAAATGTAGGTCAGTAATCAGTATGGTCTCCTGTCGTAAAAGGCTAAGGGGGTCAATCGAATGGCGGACGCAGCACTTATAGGTTGGGTTCTTAGCTGAAAGCATGGGGCGGACACGCCATAGTAAGAACTATGTGGGATTGTGTGAGTAAGTTCGTTAGGGATGTCAGTTGAAAATATTTTGGCATAACTATGGCAACAGGATTCAAAAAAGTCGTTACTTATAGAAATTTATTAAGCACCCGTATATGGCAAAATACACCGGTATTTTGAACTTTCCAAAGTCCGATCTAAAGTCAATCTGCCGCGGAGGATTGATGTGTGTTATTCTCTATGAAATGATCTATGAAAAGTAAACGGCCCACCCGACGGCCAGCGGTTACCGTAGCCTGCAACCTGCAACTGTTCTCCAGAAGTGTCACCTAGGCGATGATGATCTTGTACAAACATGTGCACAACTTTTTTTAAAGATACGTAAATACCTATACCTAATGTAATCCCTTGAGAAAACCTTGTTTCTGGTCTACCCCTAAAAAATAAAATGCCCAAAATTTATAAATTTTTTGACAAAGAGATAAGAGAATATGAAAGTACGTGCTCGATAAGTCTCGCTTACCTCGACTTCATTTTAGGGTATTAGGGGAACTGTGTACCGTAATTCGGTATAATAAAGGAAAATAGGTAATAATGGGGGGATTATACGCCCAAAAACGTGCTATGGGAATAAAATACGGTTTTTACTTTACTTAAGTACTTACAGGTTTTTTAATTACAGCGTTTTGAAGGAAACGTATTTTACCGTCAAAGAAGGTCAAACTAATGATAATAAGGCCAAAATAACTGCGATGGTATAAAATATATTAAATACATTAAGATGCCGCTGTCGATTTTAGTCGCAAAAGTGTAAAATTGATAGATTTAGTCGGTGAAATTGTACACCTTTTGTTACCTACTTGAAATAACAAGTACTGGTTTCTATTAGCGCATCTTCTTATCTTACCTTTTATCAGATCAATTTGTTGAAAACAGACTCACTAAATTAGTAATGTTTGCTTTTCTGATGGACGTTTAGGTAAACGCGCGTAAAGCACTGATTTTGTCGCTCTTATTTGTAAATTTCGTAAAGTTTGGACTGCTAAACATGGTAATTTTGTATTACACATATCCTGTACTTGACGTTTATCAGACTACATTTTTATTATTATGACTTTGAAGTAGTGTAAATGAAAGTTAGACGAAACCAATTTTCTCCAGAAATTACTTCAAAACAAGTGACAATTTCTCTGAAAATCGACCTTATTTCAACGTAATTTTGATACTTAAACAATCTACAACATTTGTTGAAACTATTTTTATACATCAATTTGTATAATTTACCACCATAAATTATTGATGAATTTTTAAAAACTGCCCCTTCTTTTCATATATTACCGGTAACGCACGCTTGCGACCTCATTATTAAAAGGCAAGATAAGAAGACGTGCTAATAGAAACCAAAACTTGTTATTTAGATATTACGTAACAAAACGTGTATAATTTCAACGACTAAATCTATCAATTTAAAATTTTTGCTCCAAAATCGACTACGGCCTCTTAATAACGGGTCACTCACGTATTATATTTAATACGTGACGTGTTACGTTATTAATATATTTAAGAGGCCGTAGTCGATTTTGTAGCAAAAATTTAAAATTGATAGATTTAGTCGTTGAAATTATACACGTTTTGTTCGTAATATCTAAATAATAAGTATTGATTTCTATTAGCACGTCTTCTCATCTTGCCTTTTAATAATGAGGTCGCGAGCGTGCGTCACCGGTAATGAATGAAGAGAAGGGGTAGTTTTTAAAAATTCATCAAACAATCATGGTGGTAAATTATACAAATTGATGTATAAGTATAGTTTCAGCAAATGTTGTAGATTGTTTAAGTATCAAAATTACGTTGAAATTAAGTCGATTTTCAGAGAAATTGTCACTTGTTTTGAAGTAATTTCTGGAGAAAATTGATTTTGTCTAACTTTCATTTACACTACTTCAAAGTCATAATAATAAAAATGTAGTCTGATAAACGTCAAGTACAGGATATGTGTAATACAAAATTACCATGTTTAGCAGTCCAAACTTTACGAAATTTACAAATAAGAGCGACAAAATCAGTGCTTTACGCGCGTTTACCTAAACGTCCATCAGAAAAGCAAACATTACTAATTTAGTCAGTCTGTTTTCAAAAAAATTATCTGATAAAAGTTAAGATAAGAAGACGTGATAATAGAAACCAGTACTTGTTATTTCAATTAGGTAACAAAAGGTGTACAATTTCACCGACTAAATCTATCAATTTTACATTTTTGCGACTAAAATCGACACCGGCCTCTTAATATGTCTGTGTCTCACGGAAGTTTTGTTATTAAAATGGTATAAAATATATTCGGTCTTCAAATTCTTCATTCTTAACCAAATTTGTACCTATGCTTTTGAATTTCAATGAAACTTGAATTTCGTTGTCGTTATTGCTGATTGCGCCTGGTGAGCTAAATTAATATGTAGTATATAAATAAATAAACTGTTGGAAACAATCTTACACAAATCGACTTAGTCCTAGTCCTAAGCAAAGCTTGTACTATGGGCGACGATACTTTCTTATAATTAGGCTTTAAATTAGGTTAGTTTATATTCTGTACCTACTTTTTTGTGGCAATAAAGCATTTTTCATTTCATTTCATTATATAGACTACATTTGACGTTCCCCTCCCCCGCAAAAATTGGCAGACTTTTTGTACAGCAAATTACAGACGTGGCGGCTCCGTTTGATATCCTCCTAGCGTTTACCCTCACTACCTCGTTTCGATTGAACACGCTGTATACTTTAGGTAAACACAATCCCTCGTGTACAATGAGATGAATGTGGAACGAGGATCGTGTGCCTGTCAGTCGTGTGTCTGTATACAGGGTGCGAGGTTCATGCGAACTTTTACATGTTATGTGACGTACAAGCGAAATGCGATGAATTTGGGCTTATTCCTAATTTTCTGAAATGAAGCAATCATAAAACCTCGCACAAAATCGATAAAATCTTATAGTATATTGCTAGATGTCAGTTGTTTATTGTTATTATACCTCGTTTTTATAGCATCAGACTTTAAAAAGACTACGCAAACTTGACGTGCCTCTGCTTAAAAATATGTCAATGTAACAATTATAAACCAACGCATCCCTCGCATTTAGTCCATTTTACATTCTTTTGGTTTAATAAGTAATAGTTTATTTAATTAAAAGCGTTTTTCAATAAGAAGACACGTCAAGATCGTGTAGTATTTTCAAACGCAACGCTTTTTTTTAGTTTTTACAAATTTATAGTTTTGAGATTTTATAGTTCTAGGTCAACGAGAAGTACCCTACAAATTTTTCAAATTACCCATTCGAAAAAGGGCTTTTTCTTCCCCGCTAGGAGGGATCAAAATGGCACTTTTCTTCCCTGATAGGACATGTTTTATTTTCTTTTTTGCATTTTCTTTTAGGTTAAATAATAAGTGATGTTAAAAACAGTATGTGTCACGTTGTAGCAAAATTATTTCCACCTTGGGCGTTAACACTTGAAACCCTCACTACGCTTGGGATTCTATTTCAGAATCCCTCGCTACGCTCAAGATTCAATTATAGAATCCTTCGCTTCGTTTAGGATTCAATGTACGCCCTCGCCGTAAATATGTCATTTTGCTCCCTTGTGACACGATCTACTATTGATTCCCTTGAGGGTCTCGAAATATACGGTTTTAGCGGCATAAACGGCCGTATCTTTTTTTTATGTTAACTTAGAAGTTTCATTTTTTACAGCATCAGAGAAATTAAAACAATATACGCAATATTGTTTTAATTTCAACTCGATACCTCTACGCGTTGCCGAGATAATGACACATTTTTGTTCTTTCGGAGTGAACGGTGACGGTAGTTGACTACGGAACTCTAAAAAACCATCCAAAGCGCTGTGTTCAAAAAGCTAGTACGTATATAGTATATTTAGTATGTTTGTTTGTTTGGTAGTATGTTTGTGAATAAAATCACTGAATTAACAATGCAAAATGAGACTTGTATTTATATGCCATTTTCAGTCATGACGCCAGCAGCAGTAAATGGGTGTGTAGACTTTCGGGTAATTGACCTGTAGGCGATTATGTGACGTTTTCCACTAAAAGGTACCACATTGTCGGTTGTCGATAAGGTTGATTTCAAATTGAAGCTTTATGAAAATAGCGCCTTATTGACAACCGAAAATAAGTACCCTTTAGTGTAAGCATCACAATAGTTAATATCCTATATGTGGCCTAATACTACTGATAATTACATGTAGTATGTACCTGGCTCTATACTTTTGATTGTTGTATCTATGGTCATTTTAGTTTGAGAGAGAGAGCTGTCAGATTTGGCGGCAGGCCTGTGCGCGAGGTTATGTTACTTATGTTCGATTTGATCTTTATGTAATCTTATAATTAATCCTGTATATCAATGTAATAAAAGAAATGTCAAAGCAAGCAGTGGTTTGTGTGCTAAACCCCTTTTACTGAGCATTAAATCTATGGATGATTTCAACTCAGAAAGCGGGATTGTGAATTCAAATGCCCACATAGAAATTGGATGATTATTTTCACCTATATAGAGATGAAGCACACATCTCGAAGAATGTGAAAAAAAAAAACATTTAGTTAAGGCGTATATCTGGAGCATTGCTTTAAATGTTTGTGAGACGTGGACAGTGACACAACGGGACAGAGAGCGATTGGAGGCCTTTGAAATCCGGTGTTGGCGGAGGATGCTAAGGATTAGCTGGACAGAAAGGAAGACGAACGTTGAGGAACTGAGCATGGCAGGAGAGAAGAGATGCCTGTTAGGCACAACAGCTAACAGAAGGTGCAAGATGATTAGTCATCTAATACGGCACGACCCGCACGACAGATTCTTTTTAAACATCCTGAAGGGCAAGATTGAGCGAGAAAGACGCAGAGGAACACATATCTCAGCCAAATGAAAGATAGAGTTTATGTCATGTTGTACGAGGGAGTCAAAAGGCTGGCCCAGCAAAGAATGGTAATTACTCCATCAACAAGAGCATAGCTCTTAAAATTGATGATGATGATGAAAGAGGTACATAGTAATGTAAGTTGCTTGGTCTTTTGAATGTTAATTTCATAATCAAGACAATAGTGTATATATATTTATAAATATATATGATACACGATTTCATTAGTTTGTTTTGTACGGTAAACAAAATGATTGACAATTGGTTTCATTTGTTTAAAATAAAAGTTGTTTTAAATTTGCAATGCACTGGACATTTGCTATGTATTGATCTAGTTATTAACCTGTGTTTTTTGTCATTGTTTGTTTTTGGACTGACACGTTGAGACACGTTGGAATACAATGAGAATAGATCTCGACGAAAATGCAAGCAAACGACCATCACGGTGAGATTGGTGAGACGCAGAGAACTATCATTAAGAGCCAACATGGTTATAAGAAGTCAAAATGGTAAGGATGGTATTGTGCACTGTTCAGGTACAATTCAGGTGCTCAGTGAAGTTAATTATTAACAATGAGTTGTAAAATGACAATAATTGAATATTTACTAGGTATTATTACTATTATTTTTTGGATAGTCTAATGACACTAAAAGGTTATTTTTTTGTTCTAATGATGCATGAGTATATAATGCCTATATATGGTAAGAGATAACAAAAAAAGGTGATTGATTAGTATTGCAGAAGTTATTGCCATGATGAAATGATGAGATAGCAAAGATGAGAGGTAGCGACTGACAGCGGGCTAGAATTGTAGGAGATTGGCCCATGACGGTTGTCAATGGGAAGATTTAGAAAAGGCCTTTACCAAGCATCACACTTATTGAGATAAATACCCCGGTCTCTAATTCAGAATAAAAGAATCTTAATAGATAAATGTGCATATCGGTTATTTAGGTGAAAAGACAAAGAAACTAGTTTTTGTTTTGATGCAAACAAATTATTTATAAACATTTGTATATAGGCAAATGTAAAAAAAAAAATGTTAATTAAAGATGGTATATTCTACATAGTAGTACTGTAGGTACATGCATTTAGTTGCCAATCATTGTTGTACTGAAAATTATTAGTCTGGATACTCCGAGAGATGCATATAGAAACAATAATGAATTAATGGAATTACACACAGTATTAATTCTAAATTTGAAATGAATGACATTGATAGTTTTACATCTATTTCATACTACTGTTTTAAATGTCATGCAATTGAAAATCAAAGTAACAATTTTAAAACATCATTATTATCATTCAGGGAGCATGATTTACATGATGACTGGTTGCGTTGTGGATATTGACATAGCATAAGAAAATGAAAAAAATGAAATATAAATGTTTATTTTCTGATAACAATAAGTACAGTTCACTTTCAGTGGTTAAGATCTCCTAGTAGGTATTTAAAAGGTTATATTTCACTCTATTTAGAAATCTTGAATACCTACTTCATACCTTTGAATTGGTGACAAGCGGTATTTATATTTAAACCTTATTGCACAAAATATACACCAATGTACACATTTGTTTCTCTAAATTTATAAGTTTAGTGCAAGTTGTGTCTAGTAAAAGCAGATTGGCTAAACAAGAACAGATTACTTTTTCCATGCTGTTGACACAATATTCAATATTTGTATTAAGTTCATTGCATAGTATTCAGTTATATTTTGCAGTTGTACAATACAATAACAAACCACAAATGAAACTATGAATTGTTGCTATGAAATACAATTAATTTGTGACTTTATGGTTTCATTTGCATAAAGGGTGAATCTGAAATAATTATTGTATGACAGATTCAGGTTAAGAAATTTTACAGTTAGTGATGCCTAAGTTAATCAAACTCTTAGGTCACAAATTATAAAATTCAGGTTACTAATAGGTAAGGACCATAAAGTGTCAAGAAAAGGCAAAAGCAGCATACTTGTGTATACATTATCAAGTTAAGAAAGTCTATTTGTAAAATTAAAAAGTTTACAAAAACAGTCCCTGTTGTCATTTTATTTAATTAATGTTGAGGATTTTTCGATGAAGATAATGACTGATATCCATGACGTCATTGACGTCTGATTACGATTTCAGTAACGATGAGTAGGTATCTAAGGAAGATCTTAGGTAACAGAGGTCCGAGAACGATGATTATGTATATGACCGAACATATCGATTACAGTGTCGATGTCAACGAATGTTTGCCTCGATGTCCACGACAGGGTCAATAACTGACCATATCGATGATGAAAACGGAGCTGAACGACTTCGATAACAATGTCGGCGATAATGCTTGACTGACCATATTGATGATGATATCGATGATGATTACCGAACAGATCGATTTTGATGACGATATAGATGATGATAGATGATGATTAGGTATATAGTAAGATTAATTGATGATGATAATGATTGACTGAGTCGATGTTTATATTTTAATTATTAAATTGTTGAGGATGACTGTGACTAAAATTATCTTTGCTACTGCTAATGATTATAACTATTTTTATTTTTGTATGTTTCAACGCTGGTAACCTGGCTGAACGGATGAAGTTGATGATAAGCGAGGGCATCGCAGCAAGAGCTGACTGAAGCAAAGGAGGTGAAACTGTTAAGACAGAGCTGCCAGCAGTGGGCAGGGCCCAAGCTGCCGATGGTCAGGGCCGCAGAGTGAGCAACCGACGTACTATGCGCCGTGTCCACGATTACCGTCTTATGCATCTGATCAAGCGACTCGGCGAGAGATATTATGAATCTAGAATATAACCGTTGAGTTTTGGCAGACTGTCTAGTGCAGGCCGTAATGGCAGACTGTTTATTATGTTAGTTTATATTTTGGGAAAGATAGGTACTTGTAATATGGACCTTGTAGTTAGATTCAAAAATAAATAAATAATTAGTTATACTTTGGCAAACTGTCCAGCGCAGGCCTTGAGGGCAGACTGTCTGGGGCAGGCCGTGATGGCAGACAGGCCATAACAAATTAAATTATTAGGTTGGCTATAGGTATGAATGTTGGCAGACTGTCTAGAACAGGCTTTGATAGCAGCCTGTCTTCTAGAGCAGGCCGTGATGGCAGACTGTCTAGACTGGTCTAGTCTAGAGCAGGCCATAACAACAGTCTAAATAAATAATTAGATTGACTAGGTTGAATGTTGGCAGACTGTCTAGAACAGGCTTTGATAGCAGCCTGTCTTCTAGAGCAGGCCGTGATGGCAGACTGTCTAGACTGGTCCAGTCTAGAGCAGGCCATAACAACAGTCTAATTAAATAATTAGATTGACTAGGTTGAATGTTGGCAGACTGTCTAGAACAGGCTTTGATAGCAGCCTGTCTTCTAGAGCAGGCCGTGATGGCAGACTGTCTAGACTAGTCTAGTCTAGAGCAGGCCATAACAATTTTTATACTTTGGAATGATGTCTAGAGCAGGCCTTAAGGGCAGACTGTGATTGTTTATCATGAATTATACTTTGCCAAACTATTTAGAGCAGGCCTTAAGGGCAGACTGTGATTGTTTATGATGTGTTATACTTTATACTTTGCCAAATTGTTTAGAGCAAGCCTTAAGGGCAGACTGTGATTGTTTATGATGTGTTATACTTTGCCAAGCTATTTAGAGCAGGCCTTAAGGGCAGACTGATTGTTTATGATGTGTCATACTATGTCAAACAGCTTAGAGCAGGCCTTAAGGGCAGATTGTGATTGTATATGATGTATTATGCTTTGCCATAGAGCAGGCCTTAAGGGCAGACTATGATTGTTTATAACGTGTTATACTTTACCAAACTGTTTAGAGCAGGCCTTGAGGGCAGACTGTAAATGTTGATGTTGGTTTATACTTTAACAGACTGTCTAGAGCAGACCATGACTGTAAGTTAGTTCATATAGTGAAAGACTAGAAGAAGGCTGTAAATGCTACTATAGGTGCTGGTTGTATGAAATGACTGTTTACATGATCTCAGGTTAAAGCATCAGGTTAATATACATATTGTCACTGGCTGCGATTGATTAATGAGGAACTGAATAACCAGAAGTTTAAAATAATGTTGTTATGTATGTTTATCTTTCGTTAGTGTTAAGGTGGATGACATGTTATGATATATGGTTGTTGATATAAATGTTTAATTACTTTAGTGAGAGGACTCACTAAAATAAAAAGGATGGCCGAGCTGTAAGCATCACAATAGTTAATATCCTATATGTGGCCTAATACTACTGATAATTACATGTAGTATGTACCTGGCTCTATACTTTTGATTGTTGTATCTATGGTCATTTTAGTTTGAGAGAGAGAGCTGTCAGATTTGGCGGCAGGCCTGTGCGCGAGGTTATGTTACTTATGTTCGATTTGATCTTTATGTAATCTTATAATTAATCCTGTATATCAATGTAATAAAAGAAATGTCAAAGCAAGCAGTGGTTTGTGTGCTAAACCCCTTTTACTGAGCATTAAATCTATGGATGATTTCATTAGGTTGAAAACGGCACATATACCTTCATATTCTCACGCCCATGTTACAACAGGAGTATGTAATAAGAATAGAAGCGAAATAAAATCCTCAACTCAATTTCCATTTCCCTTAATCGACATCCCATATGCATTTTAGAATTCTCCAGTCTTCTAACGCTACTAAATAATACTATTCTTAGCAACAGTGCAGCTTTAAGGCTGGCGTCCATTAGACTCGCCGAGGCGAATCGAATCGAATCGCAATAATTCGCCTCCTATATTTTCTAATGCAACTGCGTCCATTGACGGGCGCGCTGCGGCTCTTCGCCAATGGACGCAGTTGCATTAGAAAATATAGGAGGCGAATTATTGCGATTCGATTCGATTCGCCTCGGCGAGTCTATAGGGGCCCACTGACTATCAGTCCGCTGGAGGATATCGGCCTGTCACTTAAAACAAAAATTTGACAGTTCCGAACAACTGACAGGGCGATATCGTCCGGCGGACTGATAGTCAGTGGGCCCCCTTATGGACGCCAGCCTTTAGATGGTTTTTCAGAATTTTATAACAAAAGGAGTACGGCGACTTCGGCTACTCATCTGACGTTTATGCAAATTTATGAAAGTTGAATGAGTTTGCTTTCGTAGAAAGTCGTTATGGATGATCGCTTATAGCTTAACTTTTTCTGCACTCTGGCGTCTGGTGGGTACTTCAGAGTGCTTATACTTTACAGTTTAAGAATTAGTTTTATTGTACTTATGGTGCTAATTTACCCCCCTAGTAGTGCGGTAACTAGCACTATACGCGCGTGTGTCAAAAATTGAAAGGGCCCAAAACGTTGTACAATACACGTGCGAAAAGGTAATTCGCAACTCGTGTCGATTTAAAACACTCCCTTCGGGTGTGTTTTAATTTATCGTCACTCGTTGCAAATTTACTACTTTTCGCACTTGTATCGTAATTCGTAATTTACTATTACAGTCTTAAAACTATACAGGGCGTCCCAAGACTATACGACATGAAGGGAAAGTACATTAAATATCGTAGATAGGATATTTTTCTGAAAGAAGACTATGTTTTTTTTAAAGTAAGTAATTAATACTGCATTTAAAGATTTTCTATAAATTACTTGCTTTGTCTGGGAATCGAATCGACTTAAATGTGAAAAATCTCCCGTATTTTTATGATGCCAATCGAATGAATGAAAAAAAAAATTCTACTTAAGTAAGGAATAAAAGAAAAGAATAACGTAAAATGTTTGATTCAAATTTCAAGAATAATTATTTATTGCCGACGACGACGTTCGAAAAATAGCGATATTATCATTTTATAGATATCATTGATTATTCGTGAACCGTGAACAAGATGCATGTAACTGCGTCGAAATATCGGGAGCTCGAAAACGATACAAAAGGTAATAAAGTCCATATACCGGTCAATATAAGTCTAGTCAACATTATTACACATTACACATCATTACACAAATTGACGAAGTCCCAGAGTAAACTCAATAAGGCTTGTGTTATGGGTACTTAGTAAATTATATAAGTTGATTGAGCCGTGAAAAGGCAACGGACAGACGTACTTTCGCAATAGCAATATTAAATAACAATATAAAATGGATGTGGTACTTACGTTGCTGACCTGTTCCACCGACCCATATTGCCTACGAGAGAACACGCCCCGGCGCGTGATCAGCTCGCTGGCAGATGAGCTGTGAACAAACAAATATTTATTAATTACTAATTAATTCTGTTATAGTAAGTGCCAGTTGCACCATCCGCACTTGACAGACTGATCAACGTCACCCGGAGCGCCCCGGTGGTTTACTATGAAACTTTCCATACAATAAATTTTAACGAACTCTTTAACGAGGTCTAAACAGTTTGGTGCAACCGACCCTAAATGGGCACTTGTTATAAAGTTTTAGCTGCTGTTACTTTCCTGTCGATGTGTTTCTCGAAAACTTTGTTTCTAGCAAATAATGTGTAGACAGGAAAGCGAAAGCGGTTGATACGCTGTGTTATTAAACACATTCTAACAATTCGCTGGATAAAGGGTAAATATTAATATGAAACGCGTTAATTGTTTTGTAGGTAGGAAAAAAAAAGTTTTTTGAAATGATAGGAGAAAGTTTGACAATTCCGTACGTGCGTTGATCTTACCCAGGCCCCTGTTTCACAATACAAATGTACAAGAAAATAACAGTGTCAGGTATCAATTGTCAAGTTAGTGAAATAGGCGTCTGTTCTCCTCTTACTTGATTTTAATAGTGCTGCGATTTTTAGTCCCCATTTGAACAGGCCGATAGGATTAATTCCATTAATAACACGCTTTCAGTCTGTCTGTTAGTTAGAACACAAAATTTGACAGTTCCGAACAACTGACAGGCCGATATCGTCCGACGTACTGATAGTCAGTGGGCCCCTTTAGTGGCCCCACCAGCTATGACGACTTTCTTTTTCAAGCTATATTGCTAGGCCAGATTACAACGTAGAACCAATAGCTGCTAGGACTGCAACGTTCTCTACGGACATTCTACGAGTATGTCACTTACGAAATGATTTTGACTTATTTATATGACAACTACTTCAATCAAGTTCGAGAATATAATATATTGCCAATTTATTAGCCATGAAATATTAGCAGCCCATTATATCGCTTTCTCAGCAGTTTCCAAAGTAATAAATATGGCATTTCGTAAGCGATATTATCGTGGCACGCCCCTCCAGTGGTAACCGTTACGGAGGAGTTCACGGAGCAAGACACTAAAAAGGAGGATCAACACAAAAACACAGACTGTAAACAATGTGGACAGGAAAGTGAAAGCTATTGAAATACTGCAATAACAACATTGTACCTCTATGGAATCAATTTGTAATAAGTAAAATTTAGCCCCTATAAAGCTTTTCGAACCACAAATGTTTAGTGTGGTAAACCCTTTTTGTGAAATTATACAATGATACAATTATATTAACAATTATAGTTAAATACAGGGAAGGCTTATAAACAGACGAAATGTCTAAGTAATGCAAAATTTGATAGTACGAAATTGAAATTGCTACTTAATATGAAAATAGATTACTAACACTAACCACTAATAAAATAGGGTCCTGACATTTAAACACAAATTCTAACTTTCTGATGAGCGAAACTATAATTATTTTAGCGGCTGAACTCCGTCGAACACTTAGCTCAATGGTTGTACGATCCAACCTCCCACTTCAAGTTATAAATTGTCAGCTAACTTTGCAAGCGTAGGTATAACATATCCCGTATGTATGGTTATAATATTACTGGCAGCAAGAGACAGTATTCGAGTTAATGTAACTAGGTGAAACTGTTAGGCTGCGGTTTGACTAGAGATGTGCCAGGATGCGTTGCGTTGCGAGGGATGTGTTTATTAAGACCCAATAGAATCACTTCATTTGTTTTCCTCGTTCAGCGTGCAGTGATTCTATTGGTTCTTAAAACCACATCCCTCGCAACGCATCCCACATCGCACATCTCTATACTAAAAATCAAAACACAAGTTATTTTAGTACAGCCTATTACTGTTTAATTTATTTAGTTACGAAACTAAATCGAATTCTAGTAGACTACAATTAAAAAAACAGTTTCGTTGTTTTAATCAGAATGTTTCGTAATGAAAAAATATATTTGTTAACGAATATTTTTGATATCAAAAAGATAAATTAATTGTTAGGGTCGCGTACCTACCGAACTGTGTCAAACGGAACAATTTAATAATTAAGTATTTTTGATTTGTTCAATAGCATGTAGGTCTTCATTGCATTATTTGGTAAAAGTAGGATTCCTCATAAATAACATCAAAATTAACAGCCTTATAGAAAAATTGCGTCAGCAAATGAAAGCAGTAGGAACGCTGTAAAGACGCTCAGGGTTTTCCAAATTATCCATAACAAATACGGTCGGCCACTCTCATCTTAAAAACGTACTACCATCGCAAAGATAAAGCACAGCCAGTAAATGAAGCTTTCACTTCGCTCAAGTAAGCTGACCTTGACAGAATTCGGAGTATCTTGAGTTGAGGGTTCAATTGAAACAAGCGGTGTAAGCGCTGTTTGAAAGATCTGGAGTACCCGAGCCACAGATTACTCGCCTTACTTGATGGCGCATTAGATGCTTCGTACTAATTGAGTAATAATTTGGCTAGTTAGGGTTCCGTACCCAAAGGGTAAAAACGGGACCCTATTACTAAGACTCCGCTGTCCGTCTGTCACCAGGCTGTATCTCATGAACCGTGATAGCTAGACAGTTGAAAATTTCACACATGATGTATTTCTGTTGCCGCTATAACAACAAATACTAAAAACAGAATAATATAAATATTTAAATGGGGCTCCCATACAACAAACGTGATTTTTTTGCTGTTTTTTTTCCGTAATGATACGGAACCCTTCGTGCGCGAGTTCGACTCGCACTTGGCCGGTTTTTTTTTATACTTACAAACTAAATTTTAGAAAAGTAACATAGACAAATAATATTAGCCTGTACATAGGTACTTAAAAAGTAGCGAAAACTTTAATTACATCTCAAGTGAACTAGAATTTGGCACCAATATATAGGTACATAGATCTCAATTCTTTTGCCGGCGGAGTCAATATTGAACGTGGCTCTTATTTCACATTTATGTTTTTGATGCGATAAAATAGTCTACTTACACCATTTTATGAAGCAATTATGTGGCACAGCACGTAGTGTGCGGTCTGCGGTAGGTGTACTGAAGCCACGTTTATTTATAAACGCATTTTAAAGCGGGCTCTGTACAGAGTCCTTTAAAGTCAGAGTCCTTTAATATACGCGACCACGCATTAAAAACAAGTGTCGTTACGAGAAACAAGTCTGATTGAGAAAAAAATAGTCATTGCATCCAGATTTAAATGTTTAGAAGTCAATTTCTGGGAGTTAGTTTACTGTTATTGTCTCTACACTGCGGTACCCTTGACCGCTATAGCAAAATGTGTCACTAGACTTATCGTAAACGCTCGGTTCGGCTGTTCTCGGTTTTTGGGGTTCCGTACCCAAAGGGTAAAAACGGGACCCTATTACTAAGACTCCGCTGTCCGTCTGTCACCAGGCTGTATCTCATGATCCGTGATAGCTAGACAGTTGAAATTTTCACAGATGATGTATTTCTGTTGCCGCTATAACAAAAAATACTAAAAAGTACGGGACCCTCGGTGCGCGAGTCCGACTCGCACTTGGCCGGTTTTTTTGAATAAGTTGTTTTGCTTGCCTATTGTGTCTCTTTCCTTAATCATTCCCGGAAATTCAATCTGTCAAGTATCATCCACTAATCATGGAGTAGATTCTAATCACCTCAAACTCTATGAAGTTGTTTTTAGGGTTCCGTACCCAAAGGGTAAAAACGGGACCCTATTACTAAGACTTCGCTATCCGTCCGTCTGTCCGTCTGTCTGTCTGTCACCAGGCTGTATCTCATGAACCGTGATAGCTAGACAGTTGAAATTTTCACAGATGATGTATTTCTGTTGCCGCTATAAAAACAAATACTAAAAACAGAATAATATAAATATTTAAATGGGGCTCCCATACAACAAACGTGATTTTTTTGCTGTTTTTTTCGTAATGGTACGGAACCCTTCGTGCGCGAGTCCGACTCGCACTTGGCCGGTTTTTTTATTTTTTTATCAAAGACTTTCTATACATATATGGCAAATATGGCCATCTTCAGTCTCCATTATCACATCAGCTACCTTACCTTACCTAAGCTAAGCTAAATCGGATAACAAGAAGTATCTAACTGATTCAAAAATGTAGAAGACAACTTACATATTCACTAAACAAGTTACATAATTACGAAACATCGCAAGTTGGAAGTCTTAAAAGTAATTACTTTTGCATTTATAATTAACATGAAAGTCTGAATAGGTATATCTTGTACATACGCTCGTGTAATTAGAAACTGTTCCAGAAAGCCGTGCCTTTAATAACATCAAGAGGCACGTGCATTTAAAAGACGTAATGCCCCGCAGTTCACATCTATTCCAATCGAACCCAACACTGAACTGGCTCGAATCGTTTACAATAATTCTAGTCATTTTCATCATCCAGTGAATTTATGGAAACTGTTACCAAAAAATCAATACGTTTCACTACTTAACCTTTAATCCAGCACTGGATTGACGGTTTACATTTTTCCAGGATTGGGCGAGTTGGAATCAAAAGTAGACCATTATTCCAGTCACTGGACTGGAATGCTTACTGGAATGATTATATTCCAGTGCCGGTTCACATTATTTCAGTAGCATTAATTCCAGCGCTGGATTCGATTATTAGACTGTAATGCCACTAGAATAGATGTGAACCGGGCATATCGGTAAGAACCCTGTTCGATCAAACTGTAGGTTCACTTGTGTACACTTTGTACCCCGTAAACCGCGAAGTGTAATTTATGGAGACGCTTAGACAGCGCTTAGTGTCGTTTTATTCGTATACCGCGAGTCGAAAATTCAGTAAAGTCGCTAGATACTTAAGTACGCTTTCCGTAAATCTCACAAAGCTCAAAAGCCTTTAAATTTTCGTGGTAATAATACGAGGGTTGGTTCAAAAGTGTTTAGCTGCTTCGGCTCTACTCATGCGATTTGAATATTATTTATACCATTGCGAGCACTGCGAGATGACAGAATTCAAAGAAATACGATTCTGAAACTGTAGGTTCACTTGTGTACACTTTGTACCCCGTAAACCGCGAAGTGTAATTTATGGAGACGCTTAGACAGCGCTTAGTGTCGTTTTATTCGTATACCGCGAGTCGAAAATTCAGTAAAGTCGCTAGATACTTAAGTACGCTTTCCGTAAATCTCACAAAGCTCAAAAGCCTTTAAATTTTCGTGGTAATAATACGAGGGTTGGTTCAAAAGTGTTTAGCTGCTTCGGCTCTACTCATGCGATTTGAATATTATTTATACCATTGCGAGCACTGCGAGATGACAGAATTCAAAGAAATACGATTCTCACATCAAAAACAAAGAAAAACAAATCGAAGAGGACTTAATTTCAATCGCGATTGCTGTAAGTACTTGTGTAGTTTTTAGTGTTTCAACCGCTTTTACTTTCCTGTCTGCTTTGTTCGAGAAGTCTTTAAAGTCCGTCTACGTTGTCTGCACCAACTTGGCAGTGACAAACAGGCCAATTCGAACGTACCTATACTGACTTATATTGAAATAATGTTAGGTATTTCTATTTAGTTATTGTGCGTCTCGTAGCGCGGGCGATGGGCGTAGCGTGGACGACATGTACGGAGAAGTACGAGCAAAATGCAAGATGTCCTTACTAAATAACTTAGAAATTGACATGGAAACCCAAAAACTTTGACAAAAATGCGGACAGGCAGGTGAAGTGGCAAATATGGGTGGTCTTTTCATTTAAAACGTTCACAAATTACTCAGTTTACGTAGGTAAACCCTCCAGTGAATGAACAAAATCACGATTTTTGTCTAAAATAAGAAATATAGCAATTTCTACCATTTGTCGTATTTTTTTCTTATTAACAACTCTATTTCCTATGCAATGACAACCCGTGATAAATTTATTTTCGACCAGTTTGAATGTGACTGGCGTTTGAAGTTTACGTGTTTCTGGTTTTGAAGTTTTGTATGGAAAAATTAGATTTCAGATAAGAACAGTGTACGTTTGGAGCAACATATGAAGTGCTTATTTAATGTTTACCTGTACAAAGTTTAGTTACTGGGGTAGATTAAGAGTTAAACCTTCTATAAATGTACACTTTGTCGGCGTATTATGCGATTAAGTCTTTATTTTTTTAGTTCCATTACTGGCTTATCAAATGTTCTGAAACCAGTAAATTGAACGGGCTGTTCATTTACTGGTGTCGTCAAAATTTTTTTTTTCAAAATTTATACGTAAATGAAATGGTATTGAGCTTGTTTTTTTGTGATTATGCATAGAAAACGATTCTGATTCATTTAGCCAGTATCGGAACAAACCAAATTTCTATAGTTCATTTACTAGATTTTTCATGCCTATGTATGAACAATACAGAATTTGGCTTGTTCATTTATTAGATTTCTACTAATTCTATGTATGAACACTGTATCCACGAACAATGCAATTAAAAGTTTATTATTTTAAGCATTATTTGCTGAGCTTTACCTTTTTTCATCAAAATATACACGTTGTATATTGTTTTAAAGACTGATTCCCTTTTTCTTATTTATATGTAACAGGTTTCTGTGTTATTGGCGAATACCCATAATTTTATTACATTCTAATCTATTTGAAATCAATATGGAAGAGATAAAAAGATATGAACGCTTTCGCTATACCTATTAAAATAGAGCTAGAAATTGTTTTTGTGTTAAAAGTGTTTTTTAATGCTGATTAAAAAGATTTAAATAATGTTCATTCATTGGGTTTTACTGTGTTCATTCATTAGCTTTTTTGTTCATTTACTAGGTTTTTAGGTACTTTTTGATAAACTCATCTATAACTCAACAACTAGAAAAGTAATAAAAAATCGTAGAAATTTTATTCTTCTTCATTAAATGAGGATTGAATAAATTGCTTTTAATTATTACAATTATTAATAAATACTGTGAAATGATTTTTTGAAGTTGATAAAATGCTTAAGTGTTCATTCACTGGAGGTTTTACCCTAATGTTTATTTTAAAAACTCGGCAGGTGTAAATGTACCTAAATAAACAGTCACACCCCCATCACAAATCACAACCAGTTGTTATGTCGCAGCCTGCGCTTAGGTTTTCTTTATAAGGTACAATCTAATTTTGTCCCAAAATATAAACTCTCGAATAAAGTCATCAGGAACGTGTAGATAAAATCTGACAAGTAAAGTAAGTAAATATAGGGTAGATTATTAAATGGGGCACCGAGAGCAGCTACTAAATCCCCTGCTGTTACGCCAAAATGATCTTATTAAGAGAGCATCCCTCATTTTTAACCGACTTCAAAATTCCAATAGGAAGAGGCTCTCACAGTTACAGTCGTCACAGAGACGATGTTCGCTTCTGTATTTTTAGCGATAATTAGGTACGAGGATGTATCTATTTTGTCAGTGTTATTAAACGGCGAATAAAGTAACATTTTGTTCAATCTTTTTTAAACCTCCGTCCCATAGGAGGTGACATTTGCGTTTATGATGAGGGGCTGTTTGTGTCAATATGTGCACTGTAAAGAATTTAGGGATACCTACCTACTTTAACTGATGGTTTGTAGTTATACCGAGGTAATTCTGCAACAAGTTTTATAGCACACGCAGGGCAAGTGTTATTAAATTTATACGTCTTAATTTCATAGAAGTTTGACGTTTAAAATGACACTTGCACTGCGTGTCCTATCAAAATCGTTGCAGACTTATCTCGATCTGACTTCTATATACCTAGCAAGGTCTCCAAACTTTTTTAACATGAAACCACGAGGGCCAACACAGCCATGCTTTCGCTTTCTTTTCACGGGCCGGATTCTATGAAATTTGGTACTTTTCGCGGTGCGAATTGGTTTGCACGTAAACTAGGTTAGGTCCGCAGGCCGTAGTTCGTTGTTAAATATAAGTGGGTTTTTATTTTTACTCACTGTTTATTTTCTCTGAACTGATAAAACATATTGAGTAAATCGTATACTGTTGCAGACGCAAAGTACAACTCAAGTGGAAATAGGTATCTAGAACAAAGCTGACCCGGCGAGGAATTATTTGGGAGCCTGTCAGTAATAGCCCCCCGTTCAGCTATTGTCGCCGCAGACATCTCATTTTACAACCTTCGTCCCAATAGGAAATTCTCTGGGGATTCAAAACATAGTAACTAGTGGCCATAGCACTGTAACAAATGGTCGTAGAGGTTTGGTCTGTTATCTCTTAACACTTATACTGCTTAACCGATTTAGATGAAATTTGGTAGGTATGGAAGATAGTTTGTGGCCCGGGGAAGGACAGGATAGTTTTGATCAATCATCATCATCATCCAGGCGGACGGTATTGGCTATTAGATAGGGAACGAAAAAAACATGTTTTTGTTAGCAAACAGGATTAAATTGATAAGTTTGTCGCTGTTAATTAACTAACAATGAAAATATGTTTCTTGTTTCTTTTTCTTCTTTTGTACCATGCAGTTTAAACATACGACATGACAGGGTGTTTAGGATGAACAGCGAGGAGGAATCAGAAACTATTGAGAAACAGCTCAATTTGTATATAAATCAACAATTTCTCTATGAAGATATAGGCTTGTCGTCACAGAAATGTTGTACCTCACACCTCTTTTTATCTTCGAAATAAAGGGTGTACCAAATAACGCAAGATTTGAATTTATAGTTCGTTTTTTAGCATTAGAAAAAAGGTAAACAATCTTGACGTGTCTTTTTATTGAAAACTATTGAAAAACATACAGGGAAGAGTGATAAGAGATGATTACGATAGATACGCCCTGGTCGCAACTCACTAAGGACTGAGCGGACAGCCGTGCGTGTCCAGGATCGCAGATATCATTGTTATTTTTTAGTAATTTTTAACAACGAAAGTAGGTAAGTAATAAAAAAATTTAAACGCAATTTTTATATTACTAGCTTTTGTACAAAAATTCTTACAAATTTTGAATGGTGACCATGATTGGTGCTAGACCATGTTCGTGTTTTTTTAATCAAGCGAAAGTTATTTAATCAGGTTTCGAATCGATGAAGTTACTAGAAAAGGGCCTCAAGACAAGATTGTTATTCGTATTTTTTTGGAAACCGTGTTAGGCATGTTCTAAAAAAACTACGATTTTTTAATTCCTATCTCTGCTTGGTCTACGAGACTTTTAATCTTTTTAATTGCCTTGGGTGCAGCTTTAAACGGGGGGTGTAATGTTGCTAAAGGTGACGTTAGAATGACAACTGCAGCTGCAGCTGCGTTACTGTCGCGACTTTACTGCTGCAGCCTTGATGCGGGCTCTGTCACTGTCAATTGCCCAGATAAAAAATGCGGCAGTAATGCGGCGGCGGCGAATTCACTTATTTTACCTAGGAAATTGAGAGTTACAGCGGCAGTTACAGTTGTAGCGTGGACGCACGCTGCAGCAGTAATGTGGCCACAGTAATGCAGTTGCGGTTGCCATCCGAATGCCACCATAATATTAATAATAATGAAAAATAAGGGCTTGTGGCGAGCTGTTGGGGAGTGACGACCCCACGGACCCGAGTGCTCCACAGAGTCGGTCAGGGTCTCCGTCTCCGGCGTGTCTTCGTCGGTCGGAGTGGACCCCAAGGGTACCCGCAGGACTCTCAGCTCTGGCTTGCCTTCATTGGCCGTCCAGAGGGGAGTCGTAAGAGCTATATGCTCCAGGGGTGGAAGTGAAAGATGCATAAGACGCGAGTTGGCACAGTGGCTGCTAACAGCCACTGGGTAGAAAGCGGCGCACACCTCTCGACACCCCTGAGCCGCTCACACCGGTGTTGCTCCTGGTCGTCTTCACGACGGCAGTTTCAGGGGCCCATCTAGTCAGCGGCAAGTCACCACCTGCCTCGATAACGTGTATTAACATTGTTATGGCAGGTGTCCGGAGTTCTTTACAATAGCCCAGTCTCATTGTCCACCCAAACTTCAATCCATAGACCAGTATACTGTTCACTTTTTCTGCAATAGTCCCAATGCCTGCTGCGACCGGTTCATGGGTGTCTATTGTTGCGCCTGTGAACGGGTTCCAGCAGGCGTTCTACATGACATTAAAGCTCTCCAAGGGGCCTCTACGTGTTGGATCTATATCCCCACGCAAGCCTATCAAAAGACCGGGATTTATAGACCCGTGATATCCAAGGAGATACAAATGAAAAATAATATTTCGCTTGTAAGATTTTTATTATTGTATGTAAGTTAGTTTGTAAGGTAATTGTAAGATACATGTGTATCTATAGGCCTTAGTTGCCTGATAATAAATGATTTATATATATATATATATTTAATTTAATGTAATTTTTTTGTAGAATTTCTAACCTTAATTCCAGTACTTACGGAACATCAGTGTCACATTATTTGTTCGCATAGAAACTGGAAAGAAGACGAGGCAAGATTAAGTAGGCTGTTAAAAACCTATACTATAGGTATAATAACAACATGTGTGCATGCATAATTTATTAACAACTTTTTTATGTAAATTATTCTCATTTATGTGAAGTTTTGTTATATCTTCTTGAGAATAAAGATTCTTAAACCTGTAACCTGAGATTGGTGGCGCGCTGCATTCATTAGACGGGGCTTCGTTAGATCGAGTCTTATATTATATTTAATTGGGCAAATGAAAGCCCGTTCAGAGAATATAATTCGTCAGCTGCTACTTATTTCTTTACTTACAAAGAAAGGAATTATCATGACTTTTATGCCCATAATATAATATTTATAATTTCACGGAAACTTATTGAAAATACCTACATACCTAAACTGAAACACACCCAACTTGCCAGTAGAAAAAGGCGCGAAATTCATATTTTCTAATTTACATATTTTTTAAATTTGCCGCCTTTTTCAACTGATGAGTCGCTGTGCCAGAGTATAGTTATATTAAGTTAGTTAGTTAGTTAGTTTGGTCATTTTTTCCTTCGTATATGATATTTATTTCAGTTTATAGTTATATTAAATTTAAAAAAAGAACTCGTGTCACGGATCTTTTGGCCAAATTACTTGAATCCAGGTCATTAGGTATACAATAAAAAAAAAGTTAAAACGCTGTGCCATAGACATAGTATATACACCATAGCAAGCGCCTGACACTCTTTGATAGAGAAAGATAGTCTTATTGCGATTCCTATATGAGGAAAGAGAAAATAGTGCCATGCTTTGTCCAAATCATCGACCGGGTTTTTTTTCATGGTCGGGTTATGGCAGCATAGGTAGGAGGCGATGGCGAAATATCGAAATTTATAAGAGTGAAAGAGAAAAAAGATTATGCTGCCATACATTAACCTGTCAATACATGAATATGTCTTTCTCTTACCCCTGCTCGCTCGGTTTCATGTCTATAACTACTATACTATGTCTTTGGTAGGAGGCGATGGCGAAATACCAAAAGTTATAAGAGTGAAAGAGAAAAAGGATTATGCTGCCATACATTAACCTGTCAATACATGAATACTCTTACCCGGTCGCTCGGTTTCATGTCTATAACTACTATACTATGTCTATGCACCATAGACATAGTATATACAAGTAGTTATAGACGCGCCACCGAGCGACCGGGGGTAAGAGAAAGAATATTCATATAAAATTTAGGCAGCATAGGATTTTTTAATATATATATAAATTTCGGTATTTCGCCATCGCCTCCTACCTATGATGACAGCCGGTCGGTGATAAGGACAAATCATGGTACTATTTTCTCTTTCCTCTTATAGGAATCGCAATAAGACTATCTTTCTCTATCAAAGTGTGTCAGGCCCTTGATATACACGAAAGATACACGCAGTGTTATGTATGGAGTATAGAGTAGTAGTGCTTCCATAGTGCTATGATTTTCAAATCATTTTCAAATATTCGCTAAAAATTATGGGCGCTCGACTACTGTACCTAAGTTTCAACTAATATAATTACGAGTAGGTATTATCATTTAATACTCATAGTATTTTATATCCTTCACGCTAGCTTTAATTCCTTAACATTGAATTTGTTGTTCTATGTTTCATTAAACTTTAACCTAGTTCAAATTCACGGAAGCTTAATTGACGCTATACTTGCACTATACCCTTTTTTCATTATGCTTAAATTATAATTCAATTCAATTCAATTCAATACATTTATTTCATGTAACCAAGACACATTTTATTAGTAACACTTACAAAACTAAGGGGTTAGTGGCACGTTAGTGGGTAGGTACAGCTAGACTTAAATTTAAAACAAAATAACACTAACGGGAGAATGCAATCCCTAATATAATGTATAATATTGATTGATAATAAATTTAAAATAATGGACAAAACTTTCAAAATTTAATATTACGTTTATAGTGCGACATAAAATAGTAGAAATTAAATTAAATGTAACAAAAAATATTCCATACGAAATTGTTGCCATGTTTAAGCATTTTATGTCAAAAATGTGACAGTTACGTAGGAAGTGGAGCCCTCGATATTTTTTTACATTTTCTTGTCGGACTATAATTTAATACTTACGCAGCATGTAGGTTGTGAATTAGGTTTAATGGTTAATGGCTGAATAGAACAGTTTTTTGACTCGTTAAACCAACGTTAAACTCACTGTAATTAAAAAACAAAGCAGGTATCCATTATTAGTCTGTGGTCCCTCAGAATCTCCGATCAAAATCGACAACGGCGATAAGTCACGGCTTACACGCGCAAAATTTATTTATTTAAGGCAATTTTTCCAGTAAAAAAGATAATACGTACCCATCTAAGGCAGCCAGGCACATAAATTAATTAGTCGTGTAATTAATAATAATTATTCAAACAATTATCCTCCGTCCGTTTCGTCAAAGGTCAAATTGTCAAAAAATGTCGTGTTTGTCCATTTAAAGTCAAATTTATGTGACATTTCTGTCATATTAATGTTGTGTGATTTTATATTTACACGTATATTTAGTGTTACTCCTCAAAACGTACCTAACGATGGACAGGTTTGTACAGTCTTATATTAAGGCATATTATCCTTAAAATAATGTTATTAAGACTAACTTAATTACCTATATATTCACCTTACAGCATCAACATAGACGGTACGAGAATATCTTACATCATGCAAGAACCGGGTAACGCTAGTGGCATTTTCTCTATGCAGGTATTGTAATATTGTAATCCATTACTTAATTCGATATCGACTTATTTTAATGTAAATAATTAACACAGTGAATAGTTTTCTTGGCGATGTATTTCTTTTCAATCGATTGGCCGTAAAGTAAGCACAATAAAATGCACTTGTGGCCTCAACTTCATTATCATTATTGTATCAGTTAAAAGATGCCAAGTGAGGGACAAAGAACTCCCAAATAACCTCCACAACTACTACACTGCCTCTAGGTACTCGTAGCAGTATAATACGATCTTAATCGCATGACTATCTTCGGTGCACTATGTCGCGGCATTCACTGCTGGGTCGTAGCCTATATTCAGCATGTTTTTTTTTTAATTCTATTCAGAACCCCATGCCGTGGGATGACGACTCAGGCGCCAAATTCGTGTGCAGCTTATGCCACAAGACATTCTACAATGCTGTCGCTTTGCAAAACCACAAGAACATGCAACACGACGGGCACTGCTCGGGCAGCGACGCCGAGTTCCAGTCGGCCACGGGCCAGGCGCATAGCCAAGCAAGTACAGCTTTGTTATTACATTAGTACTTAAAATTAGGTAATTTTTCGGCCATTATCGATGAAAAAGTCTTCATTTAATTGCAGAGAAATACGGTCGCCATCTATTGGAGCGATATTGGAGCGGCCGAGGTGCTTAAAAATATCAGAACACACACTAGCGCCTTGACAATAGAGGTGTATTCAGATTTGTGAGCATCTTGGCCGCTTCGATATAACTGATGGCAACTGTACATATGATGTATGTATGTATGTAAAAAATGGTGGTCATTAGACGCAACCACAGACATAATATGTACAGATTTAACACATTTGCGGACACGAATGCTATAGCATTCGCGTAATTTTTTGTTTCCTTTGGCTTATTTTGGGCCGGGCGACTGCGGTTGTGGATGGGGCCTTCGGGCCGGGCGCCTTTGGGCGCGTGAGGGCACAGGAATGCCGCTGACCTGTATATAACTGCGGGGGGGTTGCCACTGCTGGCCGGCGCCGGCGTGGTGGCCACGAGGATGACCACCTCTATAAAAAAAAATCGCTAAGGCAACCTGAGGGGGTGGAACCTGGGGTTTTTACATCTTCTCCCGGCGTGGAGGTTGTCATGAGGGACCAGTGTGTGGTGTCGCCCTGCACACTACCTTTGAGAGAGGGAGCTTCGGCTCCAGGGCCTTTGCGTCCAAGGAGAGGACAGCTTCTGCTGCTCGTCGGTAGCTGTCGGCAGCAGGCAGTGTTCACGGTGGAATGCTTACGCGTTCGTGTCACGGCCACCATTGCTGCGAGACGGGCATACCGTGGAGGGTTTAGTCGGTATTTGGCCCCCTGGCCACGAGTCCGACATATCCGTCCTAGTTCCCCGGCTAGGCTGCCTAAATGCATTACTCCACATAAAAAAAGGTAGAAGTTTGCAACATATGCTTATACGCTTTTACAATAACGCGTGATAAATAAGGATGCGTAGTTCTCTTTGCTATATGCGTGTTTCTTGTTCCTATATGTGGACTTTTTTTCTTGCTCAATGTCACGTTAATAATGACTTTTTACCCTTTTAGAGTATGAGTGGCATCAGCAGTTACGATTACAAGTTCTATCCGTTGAAAAAACCGTACGATCCAAGCGAAATAGTAATCCAAAAGGACGGCATAACAACCAGAACATTCTCAGAAGACACCACGTTCCTCATAGTGAAGGTAGAGGGAGTCAGCATCGATGACAAGAGGCGCCGGCTCGAGGGTGTGGTCAAAAGAGCGAGGATGAAGCCGGTCAAACAGACTGTTGACTTAAGGTGAGTTCCATCCAGCACTGGAAGATATGGGGAGGGGAGGCATTTTGTGTATAGTGAAGGTACGGGGGGTCAGTCTATACTTTTATGGACAGCCTCTTGTTCGACGCTCCATAAACGCGAGCGATCTATAAGGAAGGAAGGATTAATTTATGGAACTCGTAGATTCCATAAGTTGTTGCATATTTATTTATTAATGACATTAATGTAGGGTTAGAGTATGCTGTATTGGTAACATCCATTGTCTTCTGTGCTCTTATCATAATTATTTCCCCGCACAGGGGTCCCTTCACGTGCACCTTGCCATCGACGTTGCGGCCTGACATGCAGTGTCACCAGGTGTTCTTCAACTGCTGTCAATACTCCCTTCACTACCGAGAGGAGCACACTAAGCGACGAAAGGCCGCGTTACGCTGCCAAATATGCGAGAAACGATTGGACGAAGACTTTTATCTAGGATTGAGGGCGCCGACTCGTGCGACGTTTTCATGTCGTCTATGCAATATGACGTTTCATGACAGTTTAGACTATGATGAGCACAACAGCTCCGTTCACGCTAAAGTCAAGCCTCACCAATGTTCTCTCTGCGCGAAGCGCTTCACGCAGCAAGGCGGCTTACAGCAGCACATGCGAATGCACAGCGGCGTCCGCCCATTCGCCTGCACCTTTTGCCCGAAAGCTTTCACCCAACGGGCCGGCTTGGATCAGCATCTACGCATCCACACTAAAATAAAGCCGTTCAAATGTGTTATTTGCCACAAGTGCTTCTCTCAATCCGTACATCTGCGGCAGCATATGCGCACGCATACTAACATTCAGCCGTTCGAGTGTTCGGTTTGCGGGCGGCGTTTCAAGCAGACGAGTCACTTGAATTTCCACATGCGTTCGCACGCGAATGAGTGTCAGGCGGGAGTGATGGAGAAGCTGGAGCAGTTGGCGCTGCACGGGCAGGCGTCGCCGCTGAGCCTGGCGCGGCTGCAGCCGGTGCGAGACGGAGACACGCTGTACTACGCCGCCGAGCTGGCAACGCCGGACTCTCACTACTACCAGCAGGTCGCCGAGTCCGGAAACTACCTACATATTTGAGGTAGACTATTATTAAATTGCTTGTCCTTAAACTAGGACGCAGGTTCTTATTTTGTGTAGTTGCCTGGTATGTCTTGCAATACCAAGTTTTTATCGCTCCAATGCAATTAGATAGCTGTAACAGTGCACGTAGCTTTTGAAAGTTTTGAATTAAATTATAATTTAAAGTTTTGAATGTACTTATATTAGAGTAAAAGCTTATATTTTTAATTACTAGTAAAGTATCGGATAACGCAAACTTCCATTCGTAAATTAATTGATTGATTGTAATAGGTACCATAAAAACTGATAGCTCTAGAACTTTTATAGATTCTATATTGAAAGATCCAATGACATGACTACATGAGCATGACAATGTAATTATATGGAATTTTATGTTAGTTATATGAAAGAGGTAAATACAATTTTTAATACTTATAATATTTTAGAAGCTTAAGTAATAAACTTATCTCACAATATTCAATTTTTTCAGCCTGACCTTACCATCACTTCATAACATACTATTAAAGAGCACACATTTGCAAAATACAAAACAGTTTAGCCATGACGTGTATTTTTGTTTCAGTCGATCATTCGTTAAGTTCAGTTTCACGTTTGACATTGGACTCTCTTAATGCATTGTATGACAAATCAGTTTCTCTGCAGGCCTGGTGGATTTGAAATATTAAAGAGCGTAGCTTACTGGGGTGCATGGTTAACAGCACGACATTTTTAGCATGCATGGAATATGGGATTATTCAAATAGCTTCGCGAGCTAACATAAATCAACCATTATAAGTGCCTCTCCAGTTAAGGTTTGTTGATAGTCATCTCAAGGTCACACTTAAGTACATTTATTCGCTAGTGCATTGGAGTTACATTCTCTCGGTAAGCATATGTGATATCCCTGTTCGAGTACAGTAGGCCGAAGTAGGCCGCATTGATATGCAGTTTTGTATACACATACATACCACTAAACAGGGACGATGAACTATAAGGTCGGCCGCACATCGGAAATTAATCTTTGAATTGGATTGATACTTATAGACAATTAGGTTTTGCCTGCGTAAAATTAGTAATTTGTGTAGCTTATTTTTTATCTAATTGCTTTTTATTGATTTCTTATGCAAAGTTACTTATTTGAGACAAAAAAAAATTTTGATAAAAAAAATAATGGCAATCATTAAATTTGAGCATAATATGTATATAATATGCTTACAAGTTACATCAATTATGAGGCGATGCATCGCAATTATCTCAAATATCTTACTTTCACCCCGCTTTTCACCATCTTAAAGAGATGATTTCCGGGATCAAAACGGACTCAAATTATCTCTAAGATACCGAATTTCAACTAAATCGGTTTTTCAGATTCAGATTCAGATGTTTTATTGGTAAAAGGCAGTCATTTTACAAGTCAATAAATTACATAACACATTTTAGGTAGGTACTAACTAATTATTGTTACATATTTATATTAATATTTTAAATTTACATTAATTTCATTATTATATATTTACATTCATTTCATTATTATATATTTACATTCATTTCATTATTATATATTTATATCTATAATTAATTACTTGTAATTCGTTTGGATTAGTGATGATATCTACTTTACGATTTGAAAAAATCATCAGTGTTATAAAAGGCCATGCTTAGGAGATATTGTTTAAGTTTTCTAAGAAAGATTGCATCACTTGGTGAATTTTTTATATCTGCCGGAAGAGCATTATAGATTTTAACGCCAAATACGGCGAGCGACTTGCGCGTCTTGGCCAGGCGCGCGCGCGGCGCGAGCAGCAGGTGCGGGCGGCGGCGCGCGGCGCAGCCGAGACGCTGCGCGCTGCTCATGTATGAGCTTAGATTCAGTCTGACGTACTTGCAAGCCTCAAGGATGTATATGCTATGCAAAGTTAAGATTTTGAGTTTTTTAAATAATTCTTGTGCCGGGTAATCAGCAGGTTTTCTAGCAATAACCCGGATGGCACGTTTTTGAATTTTAAAGATCTTGTCGCGATCGGCTGCGGTACACCACAAATCGATACCGTAGGTTAGAATGGAATGAAAATATCCATAGTATGCTTTCTTTATATTATCTATAGACAGACTGGGAGCCAGCCTAGATAATGCATAGGACGCTGAAGACAGCTTGTTACAAGTTTCATCTATATGTGGTTTTGCGGTTTAAGCCTGAAGAGGCAACAGACAGACACACTTTCGTCAATACGTACTAACAGCAACATCTTGATAGTTTTCACTCACCATCGGTGGATAATATGTCTGCAATGAGGGTTTTCGAATTGTCATAAACTGAAATAGAAGAAGTCACCAAGCCCTCTGGCGGACGAGGCCAGAACCGAACCGGCGTCTTCAGCTTTAATTACGCGGCTAATGCCCTGACCACTATGCCAGGGTCCCATTTATGATATTAGTATAGATAGTAATGTGACTAGCGTTACTTAAAACACAAATCAGAATATTTCTTAAAATAATTTGATTATTCCCTTTATTTTTCAATTCTTAGGTAGGTGTGTAGGAATTGTCAGTAAACAGTGTGTACACTGAACATTGACTAAGTACATCTGCTAGGCACCTATATGGAGAAGGCGACTATAAATACCGATTTTTCTTGCCTAACGATATTTGCTTTTCGCCACGCTTTTAGCTAACCCTCGGCTTTGGGCTAGGCGTGTCGGTTTGTTTATGAATCCAGACTTTTTAAACACTATGAGTATGAGAAGTCGTGACTGTGTGTTCTTAAAGGTGGTTTAATATCCCGTTCAATTTTAATTGGTTTGCACGCCTAAAATATACTCATATTCCCGTAATTATACTCATAGGTATTACCTACTTGAAGTTTTCGTCCGTGCGTGTTGGTGGTTGTAGAATCATTTGTAGGTAGGTTGAATGAAAGATGGTATTCAAATTCAAACGTGGGCTATGTGCGACCGGCCTAACAGTGACGTACCTACACCCGGCAATGTTTCTATTAATGAGCTCTAATTTTACGCCTTATTACCACATTCATAAGTGCGAAATCACAAACAAGACTTGCAGCACAGTACGCGCGATGATTTATTATTTAGCACCGCACATTTATACTTACACGTATTTTAATACTGATGTGTCTGTTTTCGACGAAACGCTGTAATGGTAGTGTCGTTTAGGTTTTTAACCTGGCATTATGGAGGAATACTGATATTTTTCCATCATAAACGAAAAAATATTAACGTCGGTTGGTAGATTTTCGGAAGTTCCTAGAAATAGCGATAGGTGTCTAATTAAGAAAACGATTTTCTCGCGAATCTTCCCAATGTTGATTTATTCCTCTCCTTTTATTCGGAAGTCGAAATTATCTCATACCAATTTCATTACAATAAATATTTATAGAAATAGTCGTAGTTCAGTGGATAAGGAAAATGATTCGATCAAAGAGATATCAACCAGTCATTCAAACAGGTCCAAGGTTTGACGCAACGAAATCTACTTAAGTATAAGGCGCGCTTCGGAAGGCGGAAAAGGTATCTAAAGGAAACACGGTAGACTGGGATTACTGTTATTGCCGAAAAAAGTAGATTATTTGTATAGGTTTGACACCGCTGCTGACAATACAAATAAATTCAGAGATGTCACATAAAGGGGCCCACTGACTATCAGTCCGCCGGACGATATCGGCTTGTCAGTTGTTCGGAACTATCAAATTTTGGTTCTAACTGACAGGCCGATATCGTCCGGTGGACTGATAGTCAGTGGACCCCTTAAAATATGAGTGATGCAATATGAATAATAAACCGAGCTAGGAAATCGGAGTAAACATCAAAAGAATCAAATAAACGAAGTCTGTGGCAGAATTTCAAGTGAGGTAAAAACCTCCGTGTCGTAATAAGTATCATTTGGACGAGGGTACAACTGCAAACAGCCACGAACACCACACATTTATGTAAAAGTGTACGGCATGTGTTACTGTCTTCCTCTGTTTTACTGGTTTAGAAAGATATAGGGCTATGTGTCGTGCAGGCGTACGTTTCATTTCGTCGGGTGCTTGGGGCTCGTTATCCGCGCGTTTGGTGTGTACATAACGAAGCCGAAAACGATGTGACAAGGGAAAAGCGTGGACCTTGTTACGGGCTATACTTAAATTACAGATACTTAAATTTAATGAGAGGATGAGAGGTCGACAGTTGACCAATTTGAATATGAAATAGCTTACAGTGATACAAATGCTTTTTCAATAAAATTACACTTATTTAGTAACTAGCGTCCCGCCCCGGCTTAGCACGGGTTACATAAAACCAAATTATACACCTTAATTTTCCTCAAGAATCACTCTATTGATAGGTGAAAACCGCATGTAAATCCGGTTACCTAGTAGTTTTTGAGTTTATCGCGAGCATACAGACATACATACGCGGCGGGGGACTTTGTTCTATAACATGTAGTGATGACGCATATTCTTTTAGAATAGAAAAAACATTATTCTCACAACCCTATTTAGGTAATAACAAGTACCTAGTTAATGGGGAAAATAACTTAAAATTATATTATCATATCATTATAGAGTTAGACCAAGAAAAGTCTGCAGCGATTTTGATAGCATACGCAGTGCAAGTGTTAATTTAAACGTCAAACGTCTATGAAATTATGACGTATAAATAACACTTGCACTGCGTTTGCTATCTAAATCCCTGCAGACTTTTCTTGGTCTAACTCTATTAACATTTTTACAAAAAAACTTCTAACTACATATACTAGTCGCACTTGTTAGTAGTACAGATATTGTGTACATGATGTATAGTTTGTCAAAGGACTGTCTCATTTCAAACATAGACAGAGAGAATCATACTATCTTTGTCTTACACTAGTACTAGCACCAAAAAGAAAGGTATGAGTATAATTTTACTGGTTGTTACTGACTGACAAATTGGTCTGACCAAGTATATATTTTCAATGTATATATTACCATGTGTTGCTGAATAAACTATTATCTATCTATCTTTCATAAAACTTTCATAATGTTTGAATGTTCCAATAGTAAGTACGCGGAATTATCTCTGCTCCGGGACCGTGCACGACGACAGCGCCACACAGCGGTTGCAACTATAGAACTATTATACAGTGTGGAAAGAATGAATGGGCCCTGGCGGGAAAGTACCTCAAAACCTTAAGTTAGCTTATTTTGCTTAAAGGGAACATTCTTTTATTTTAGAAAATAAACAAAAACTGCATTCAAAGACTATTCAGTTTTGGGGTTCCGTACCCAAAGGGTAAAAACGGGACCCCATTACTAAGACTCCGCTGTCCGTCTGTCTGTTACCAGGCTGTATCCGATGAACCGTAAATTTTCACAGATGATGTATTTCTGTTGCCGCTACAACAACAAATACTAAAAAATACGGAACCCTCGGTGGGAGAGTCCGGATCGCTCTTGGCCGGTTTATTTTATTTTATTTTGCTTGTCTAAAAATATTCTTTAAATACTAAATATTCGATTTTATGGATATTTTGTACCACAGTGAGTGAAGGTCTATCTTGGAGAAATGTTATCATTAACATTAACTGTATCGAATAATATAATAAAATAACGTTTTTTTTTTTCGTCTGTTCGATTCCCGGGTGAACCAAGCGATTTTCAAAAAATCTATGAATGCGTATATTTGTTAAGTTTTTGTGTAAATTGGTTTATATGACGATATTTGCTAATGAAGTCGGAAAAAAATCACGCTGGCTAAGGGCTTTAATCGAAAACGCTGCACAATCCGTTTGAGATATAACAACACAATGTATGGTGGAATTGTTTCTTTTTCATTGGTCTACAAAAAAGTCCGCGATGGTGTATGTTTATCTTTTAAGGATAACTTACTGTACCCAATATAATATAAAATATATGTGTCATAATATGTTGTATTTGCAAAACTATTTACACGGATACATTATTAATAATTATAAAATTAAATACGTTAGTTATATTAAGCATTTCACACAGTTTACAATGATCCCTTATACCATACAATTTAAATGATTATCTCAGGAGTAAACGTAAATTAAAGTTCCATTTCGAGCCATATAACTTATATGAAATGTTAAAGACGCTAGCTACCGTTAGTTGCCTATTTTTACCACCTTATCTCGCTGCGATCGCTTTACTTACCCCCACCATGCACTACGCGGGGTGTCATTGTTCCTCGCTCGTACAAATCTTGAAAGCCTCGATTAATATGAATGTGCACGAGTGCACTAATCTCTGGAATGCATAAAGGATTTTATTGCTTCAAAGTTTTAAAGGACATGGCGTTTTATATTGTTAGTAATTTATGGTGTGTTACGTAGTTATATCTATCTTTGGGCAGTGCGTTTTGGAGGGTCTGCCATCTTGTGGCCACATATCATAAACATGTACTACATTGCCAAAGTATCATATCATATCATTTATTCCATTGTAATCATGTTCATTTGTACATACTGGTCTTACATATTGGTCAAGTAGGTACATGATACCCTGCTAGGGTGTACAATATTGGATCTTAAACTACTTATTTTGAACTTATACCTAGTTTTAATTTCTTATATAAACTTTAAATAAAATAGAATTGTCAAAAAAATAAAAATAACAATAATAATAAGATAAAACTAATTCATGCGTTAATCATTAATAATCATAAATTATATATTATTTCATAAATTTCATAAAGTAAGTGCTGTCATCTTCCGTTCTCGTACGTTTTCTTGTGCATAGTAGGTTCTACCATCTTTTGATCTACATCGCAAGCATAAACTTCACATTTAGGCCTTGCCCCAAAAATCTGACGGCTCCTGTGCTGCTGCCCCTCATACAGTACCGGCCAATAATATATCACCATTGAGTGTTTTTGTATGAGCTTGTATAGAGTAAACAATATAGGTTAGTTTGTAGATTGCATATTTTACTGGTCATTTTATACAAATATATGATGAATATTGCAATGAAATACTGGTAATTACAATAGGGTACTCAGCATATTACTAAAAAACCTCTAGTAAAAAAATGAAGTTAACAATACATTTAAAAAAACCTCTAAGAAAAAACCATTACATGAGACCAATTTTTCTCATCGCCTGTACAAAGGAATACTACTAGACTACCTAAAGCAGTGAGGTGGGAGTCACTCACAAATATAAAAAAAAGTTATACCGTAAAAACATGGAGGTGATATATTATTGGCCGGTACTGTAGTTCAGGCACGCTCCCTATTCCCAATATAATAACACTCTAAAATAATATAGAGATTATTAATCGCTTTAAATGAGAAAAAAAAACAAACGCTGTCGCGAATCTGCGCGTTATGCCTTTGAATTGAAAATAAAACAAGTTCGTGAAGCTTCTTAATCTTCTTATACAGTACTTTTAGCAATAAAGCCTCGGTGTAGCAAGACTAACGACAACAACTGACCTTCGGTGGACTTTATATCTTAGTGATAAGGTTTACGAATTGTTAGTTAACAGTGGCTGGACCGTGGTAGTTTTTCTGGAGCAAACTTCGTAAGTAAATACCATTTACCTGTTCCTGTAAAGTTTAATTAAAAATAAAGAAGTGTATATTCTTGTAAGAAATCTCGGTTTGTGCTGTTTTAATAGATCACTTGATTTCCAAATTCAAACAAAGAAAATTAATTAACCGACTTCAAAAAGGAGGAGGTTATCAATTTGACCGTATTTTTTTGTATGTATGTTACCTCAGATCTCCGTTATTTCTGAGCCGATTTGGAAAATCATTTTTTTGTTTGAATGTATATAGTCCCTAGTTGGTCCCGTTTTTGTAAAAACCCAGTTTTGATGACGCTTCATCAAATTAGGAATCTAGGAAACTCTTCTAATCTTATAGGCATACATATATATACCGGGTTTAGTATTTTCATTAACAAACCAAGCACTTTCATCTAAAACAGTACCATTTGATGAATTGGAACTACTGATGATGACCAGAACGGGATTCTTTAACAACGCATATTTCAATTTTGGCGATTTAAGTCCTCTTCGTTATATTTGTTAAACACAAGTAAGTTCTGAAGGAACATTTGTCTTAAGGTCTAATTCTGATGATGGGTTCCAACTCCTCAAATCTATATAGCTTAGATCCGGACCTTGAAACTTACCCAAAGTGCAAAAATGTTTAGTGACAGTTTGGCCAGACAGATGAAGAAACACCAAAAATGGAAAAATAAAATTAATGTAAAAAAAAAGTAAAACCG